>NW_015090830.1:9666047-9670021 GCF_001431845.1 Calidris pugnax | reverse complement strand
AGTGCCCAAGGTTATTGGTTTATGGTGAGGTGTTGAGTGTGGGGTTTAGTTGGTGGGTGCGGTGTTTTTGGTGGGCGTTTGGTGTGGTGTGGTTTGTATTTGTTTGGTGTGGTTTTTTTGTTTTTTTTTTTTTTTTTTTTTTTTTTTTGTAGTTTTGGTAAATGAAATGCATCAACTGCTTGTTGCATTCTTCAGAAGCCCATCAACAGTTAAAGGCAGGTGTGTATGTTCTTATTTAGGCAAGAATATCTCCTGCAGAACAAGGGAGCCCTTGCATCCAGAGAGTTCTTTCTTAGTATAGAATGCTTACAAATTTTTATTTTTTGCAAACAGCCTGGGAGCCTGTAGTCATCAAATCTTAGACATCAATAGGAATGCTTCTCAAGAGTTAGAAAGTCTGGAAAGCTATGTTGTTCTCAATGTTCTTATATTGATTAGTACTAAGTTTCAAAAAAAATACTGGTTTATGTGCAACAGCACTTTCTTATAAGAAAGTCCATAGTCAGCTTATTTGTTTTAAGGTAGGAAAGCATTATAATACATTATTGAATTTGTAAGGTAAAAGGACTAAAGGTTTTAAGTTGGATTCTGGATTGTAGTGTGCTAAACAGTAGGTGACCATTTTGAGCCATAAGCACACAGGATTTAGGATGATTTGCCATTGTGAAATAAAATGGCAAAACACTTAAAACGTTTAACAAAATCTTCCGTGCAACTTGGAAGATTAGAAATGTTACTTTATTTCTGTTTAATAGAACTGTGTAAAATTCAGTAGTCATCCAGAAATTTACTTTGAAAATGGAGACATTTTGGATATTATAAGATCACGTTGACATTATTCTTTTTATAAAAGGTCATCAAAATAACAAAATAACAGAACAATAACAAAATCTTAACATTTTAATAACTTCTCTAGCAGTTGCATTTATTCATGTCATTTTTTTATGTAACAAATGACATTGAAGGTAAACATTAATGCAATAAGGTATTTAACAAGAGCTTCTTTTCATGTTCTTAAAATCATAAATGAATTTCACACTGCAAGAACATTACAAAGCCCTCCGAGACCTAAGTAGATTCCAAAAGGGCCAATGTTTGCCCATAATTAATGTGTTGGTGTCATTAACAATTTTTAGCTTTAAAATAAATTTTGATAATGAAATAATTTCTCCCTCCACTGTCTTCATCCTGATCCTACCATATGTCTACAAAAAATAATTGTATTATCACTGTGCATAATCAATTCTAAGGGAAATTAATAAAGAAATGGGATGTTCTAAAAAAATCTGAAGATTATTTGCAATGAAAATTATTCTGATTAGTCTTGAACCAAAAATCTGAGCTTTCATGGCATGTTTCACTGTGGATTATTGTGTAAAGGTCTGAGTAAACTAACTAACTTTTTTGCAAGCAACATGTTATTATAATACTTTAATTATATTAAAATTGAATATATTGATTAAATTTATTTAATTTCTATAGTTATATAATTATATTTATTTTATATATATAAAATTAATGCAATAAATTGTGAGGTGATGATCCATCATCATTTGCCCAATTCTACATATCCAAAGAAATTCACCATCCATTTCACATACTTTCTTACTCTCTTTCTAAACAGACCAGCAGTGTTTCAAGATGCTTGTTATTTATTAGTCTTTCAGAAAACAGAAGACAAGAGAAACAATACACTGACTAGAAACAGAAAGACAAAAAAAATGCTGAACTGGAGAAGATAGCAACTTTTCTACTTTAATTCTGAAACCTTTTCCAGTAAAAGCTAATCCTGCTGTGCTTGGGAAAAATCTTAAGAGAAAAAGAAGACATATGATTCTAAAAGACTGTCTTTCCTATCCCTGTATCGATGGATAACAAGATGGATAATAAATGAACTGTGTTAGAGAAGTCTGTCAAAAGCTTTCATTAAAGTTATTGCAACTTAACTGATAAACTCTTGGAAAGGGGAATGAATAACAGAGAGGACAAAACCTGTTCTGAATGGAGCGCATAGCAAACTTCCTGCCTTGTTACTTATTTTATTCTGGTCTCTGAATGGGATGCAGAGAAAAGGAAATCTCTTTGCCTGCAGTGGAAAACCTGTGGCCCATGGACACAAGTCTCTTTGCATTTGTCAATACAGCATATCCTTTAATTGCAAATAAATTCCTCAACCTAAGAGGTATCAGACCAAGCAGACAGGAATTTTTCATCAGAGGAACATACAGTCATCCTCAAGCAAATAGCTTTACAATGTAAAATACAGAGTGGGAGAGAGAGCAAATACACACAAAATATTTCAGTCATTCAGTGAATAGAGTGAGGCATGGCACAGACTGTTTAGAAATATTGAAAGTATTTAATTGAGTAGATCATAGTAAAAACTGAAAACTGACATAAAAATAAATAAATAAATATAAAAAGAAGCCAGAGCAAAGGAGGGGAAAAAACCCACAAAAAAGCTAGTGTGAAGGGAGAATGACCAAAGAAGTGCCATGGTTTAGGCTTGAATAGCTAAAGGTGTTTTTAAAGAAACAACTGAAATTGCAATTTGGAAAGGGAAGGGGACAATGATATTATGAAAGCAGAAGGCTAGTCTGTGACCTCAGCTGAAAGAAAACCAGCATACTGCCTTTCTGTTGACAACATTGTCATGCTTGAACGTGCAATGCCTGTTAGGAAGAAGCTCTTGAATCATTCTGAGCATAAAGAGTATCTTAAGGATACGGGTGATACTTCTTTAGTCTTTAATTGTGAAAATTTTATTATTACTAATGAGGCTTCTCAAGATGAAAGAAGCTTAGGGGCATTGAGAGTAAGCTTGTGACCAAGGCATTCAGCTGGGATATAGAAGGCCCGTGGTCAGTTTCTAAGAGACATATACTCCCAATGTTTTTTGTCGCTGGAATACGAAGGTAAGAATGAGTATATAGCTCCAGGATATTATAATGATAAATACAATAATTGTGAGATTTTTATGTAGCATAATCCATTCTGTAAGACTATGTAAATGTCAGTTTTATATTTATGAAATCAAAGTGAAGCTACTTCTTTTTAAATGATGATGAGGCAAATGTTCCTTTTTAGGAGGTATCAAATAGGAAGTATCTTCCCTTCCCTTCCCTTTCCTTTCCTTTCCTCTGATCAGCACTGATCACAAATCTGTGTGTTGAAGATGTTTATGACGACAGGTAGTTCAGAGTGAATGTGTGTGCATCCTCACTTGTCACAGAAAGCATCAGCAAATTGCTTAACAAGCTTAACAAGACTTATTTTTACTTATTTTTAAAGTAAAAATAGCATTTAAAATCAAAACTAAAAGGGCGAAGGGCTTTTCTTCATTCACTATTATTTTTAATCTTTTCTATAGCAGTTTCTTTAATAGTTTAATCATGCAAACCAATCCAGCTGTCCCATTACAACAGCTCTTTTTTATTGTACTTCATTTTTGGCTTTGATAAATGCAACATTGACTCATATATTCCTGTGGGAGCAAGTGTCCTTTGTACAACTGCAGTTGCCAGGTGTGATGCAGTTATTCATGAGGAGAGTGTCATGGTGGCCCCTGACAGGCCAACAGAGTGCTGTGGAATTTAAATCTATTCCAGGTATTCCTAAAAGATCTGTGAAATTCTTGTTTGCCCCAAACTTTAGAAATAGAAAAAAGAAAAATTATTAAATGTTCTTTTCACCTAGGACATGGAACTTTCCCTGACTCCTGTGAGGGATTTAAGTTGTCCTACAGCACAACAGTAGAAGAGAAGGACAGTCTTGTTTTAACATCTGTATAAGATCATATGATCATCATCTCATGAACTGCTTATTTTTTGAGTTGATTTTCCTTTCCTTTCCTTTCCTTTCCTTTCCTTTCCTTTCCTTTCCTTTCCTTTCCTTTCCTTTCCTTTCCTTTCCTTTCCTTTCCTTTCCTTTCCTTTCCTTTCCTTTCCTTTCCTTTCCTTTCCTTTCCTTTCCTT
>NW_015090830.1:9557692-9665638 GCF_001431845.1 Calidris pugnax | reverse complement strand
CTTCTCTTCTCTTCTCTTCTCTTCTCTTCTCTTCTCTTCTCTTCTCTTCTCTTCTCTTCTCTTCTCTTCTCTTCTCTTCTCTTCTCTTGTTTTCTTTTGTTTTTCTTTAAGGAGGAGGATAATTTTGATAAAGATAGGATACAGAGATTGCTCTCATACTTTTTCCATTCCCTTTGTCACTGATGACATAAACTGTTTCATTAAAGACATGGATTAGTCAGAAATTTTGACTTGGTGTACTTTGTAGAGCTCAAGAATACCCAGAATGCTGCTGTACCATTTATTCTTGTAGCTTGTTCCCATTTTGATATCAGCCTTTATTTTCTCCCTCTTTTCTGATTCCTTTTCTTCTGTCACATCAAATATAAGCTAGTAGTCTTTCCTGTCTCTGAGCATGATGCCAGCCAAAAAAACCCAACAACAAAAAAAGCACTTGACAGTCATTATCATGCAGTTGTGCTAAATCTCCTGCTTAGCACACTGACAATATTGGCTCATCAATTTCTTCAACTCTCTCTCTGTTTGCTTATATCCATCTGGTTGTCTTTTGCCCTGCACACAATTTGAAAACACTTTGGAACCATTTGAAGATCAGTAAACTTCAGCCATGGGCATTACATCAATGAAATTAATAACTGTTAATAATAATCTAAGGAGTCAGATAGCATGAGACTACAAGAGAAGCTTTTAGATCTAGATGGAATTACAACACTTCTAATAGTGCTACTAAAGCAATATTGATTGTATAAAAGCTGTGAAGATTGTACAGATTTATAGAAATGTACATAAAAATAAAACTAATTCCACTCTTTTTTACCTTTATCTGTACAACTGTCAGCAATAGTTTTGTAAATAAAAAAATAATCTGGAAATTAAAGCAGTGAACCATGTGCCAAACTTCAGAGTCCTGCTAAAATCATGATGAAATAATCTATAACTAAGCACGTGATTAAGCAAGTTCCCTGTGTAATCATGAGTTGCGACTACAGTGAGAACTATTCAAGCACACAGAAGTACACACAAGCACTGTAGGTTGGGGTTTTCTTTCATTAAAACTAGTGTCACAAAGTCATCTGTTTCAAGATATTTATTAACACTGATACATTTAATTAAAATATATCAAAACAACATGTTGATTTGCCTAGCCATGTAATTGAAATTTGCAAATCTGTGTAGGCAAAGTTACATTCAAAAAGTGCTGAGGCTACTTTTTAACATCTTTTAGCACCTTTGTAAGTCTGACCTTAGAGAGGTAATGAACTTTACAATGAAAATGTGCAGTCTTAGCATATTTGATGAAAAATGGTAACTTATCTGAAAGTCGTTTTTTATATGTTTTTGCCTGAAACTGGATACAGCCTTTTTTCTATTTGTGATTTCTTTATAAGACTAATTAGCACTACAAAGAAAGGAGCTATTCAGTCACCAAGCTGTTCCTCAAAAATGTTTTTATTTCATAGGGATAACAGTTCCCTTCTGAAAAGAATTTTTCAATGATGCTTCAATTAAGTTGAATACTGTAACTGGGAAAAGTTTCATTTTTATACAAGAAGATCGAATTGCAATTTAGACTTCTTCATTATTGATTATAATGTGTATCTGGAGAGTTTCTTCTGTGAAGCTTAAGAGTGTACCAGTATTAATCTTTTCTACTTGTTTTCATGGGTGACACAATATCATTGTGGTTCGAAAAGCTGTATTCCATCTTCCTTTAATACATCTTTAAAAAATGCTTGAAGATTTGAAATGGATTTGGTATTATATACTTTCTGATCTACCAAAACCTCATGTACGGGTGAAAATATATTTTAGTGACAATGCAGAGCTTATTTAGTTTGATTTTTAATATTTGGGTAGAGCAAAAGACAAAGGAAGAATATTTTCATGCTTTCCAGTCAATGAACTGGGCATTAAAAAACCACAGAATATTCTTAGCACCTACTGAAGAAAGCAGGTTCAGCAGAGTGTTCCTGTGGGAAAAAATAAACTAAAGAGGGTATTTTATGATGGAGTATCATTGTTCCAAAGCCTAACACAGTTGAACTGTAACAAATGCATTTTAAAGATAACATACTTCCTGACAAAAGGGAAAAAAGTTAATAGTAATGGTAATTTTTCAAAAACTATAACTGAAAAACCTAACTGTAAACTATTTTTCCAGATAGCTATAAATAATTTCATAATTAAATTGATTGAAATATACTTTCTGAGAATAAGTTAAATCAGCATAAAATAAGTATTTCATAATTAAATTGATTGAAATATACTTTCTGAGAATAAGTTAAATCAGCATAAACACGAACACGAACATCACATATCAAATGAGATTAAAAAAATAATGAGTCCACCTAGTAATAAGTTCTCCAGAGTAATTTTAGGGTAGCAGGGAGTGTATCCTTTGGATTCTTTATGGAAACTATTTCCCTCATGTTATTTGTAAAACTGCTGCTAATTACCTGAGAAAATTTAATGTAACAAAGCCTGACTTAATAATCAGGACTATCAGCTTTCTTCACTTTATGCCATTTCAGGAGCCTTGAGAATAACAAATGCACCTGAAAATCAATTCGTTCTCCTATAGTTGTCCCAAAACATACTAAAACACATATATACTCTGTTCTTATGTATCAGAGAAAAATATTACCTTTGCTATGTCATTGTCACTGAGAATATGGTTTAAGAGACAAAACAAAAACATTAACAGATTTTCCTGATTCCAAAGGTCTAAATCCAGATGTTGAAAAACGAAACATTTAGTGTAGTAACCTTATTTTAAGAGTTGGTCAGGCTACTAAAAAAATCAATTAATCTGAAGCCTTTTAAGTACTAGCTAGTGTAATAAGAAGGGGGAAAGAGGTCCTAAAATACCTACACACATTCACACATTCCTCCCACTCAAGAAAGCACTGGTCTGCATATGTGGTCTGCTTCCTGTGAAGTGTCTTTGACATTGCAAAAATACTTCTCCAAAAAGCTGTCATGAATCATACTGATAATTCTAGAACCATATATAAACACTGAGAAAAAATAAACCTATCATCCCCTAAGAAGACCCTAAGTTATTGATATGCTACAGCTAATATGCTACAATTATGCTTAAGGAAAAATGAAACATTATATATTTCCTTCTTTTTGCAGATACTACACAAGTGTTATTCTCTTGATCCATAATGCAGCATCCAATCACTAAACCCTGAATGTATACAAATTAAACTGGCTGCCTTCTTTTTTTTTTTTAATTTTTAAACAAAGAGGGTAATTATGTAACAAGAAAGGGAATCTGCATCTATATCTTTTTACAATACCTTAAGTTTTTGTATCAAGTCTAGATATCTTTAGCTTCCTCAAATACAGTCTAATTTAGGCAGAAATAAGAGGTATTCGTATAGGAAGGATTATATCATATAGGAGTGACTACAGGACAATTTTTTTTTCTAGTACTGGTCAAAATTTTGGGGATTTCAGAAGATCTGAAGATTTTTTTTTTATCTAAATGGAAAAGGCAGGCATTTAAATGTGAAATTAAAAAAACCCAATTAAATAAAAGTACTGACACTTTAAGATATATTTCAATTTTCAATAAGAAAATTTTTATTAACTTCAAAAACTTGCATTATTTTATGTTTATACTTTGATACTCACTCCTACAGAATGAAAAAGGTGAGGGACTGAATTACAGTTTTTGGACATGGATATTTTTTTTCTTTTCTTTTGCCACTTAACTCATAAAGTTATGAAACTGGAAAAAAAGATAATGGAAAAAAGATAAAATTTAATGCAATCTAATTTCGCCAATTCTCTGTATTGTCAAAAGAAAAAAAGAAAAATGTAGATGCAAGAAACAAATTTAGAGTACAGTTAAAAACAAAATCCTGAAAATTTACATTTGTTATGTTAATTCCGCTTTGGATTTTTGAAAACTGCAATTTGCATTTTGAGGTTTTTATGGGGAGCAGGTCATTTTTACTTTAGTTCTGCCTAAAGCCTTTAGTTCTGCAGATCTCTTATTCCTGCTCAGAATTTATTTTACTAATCATTCCAAGCAATTACTGTGGACTGAAAGGAACAGGAATTCTGCAGACAAGAATGTAATGCAAACTCAGAATCTTATTTAGTACCTATTATGTTTTAATTTTACTGTTTAATTACAGAGCTCAAGCCCACTTTATTTTCTCATCTTTCACCTTTTGTTTTCCTTGTGATCTTCCCCCTATAACTTGATATAGTCTTTCTCATTTAACAGAAGTGATTACAGAAACTTCGTATTAAAGTTTATATGTGACCTTTCAAATAATTGTCTCTTATTTTGCCTTTCATTTCTTGGTAGAGCTGACACGTCCTTTAATGTGTTGGAATTCTATCTTGCACTGTGGCTATGGACCCTTTTAATGTCAAGAGAGCCTTGGTTTACTGTCTTTCCCATATCATGTCTCCTACTGGTGGTCTCTCTCAAAGTTGGTATCTGTTCTTGTCGCATTTGCAGTGGCAATATTGCAGCCATAGTACTCTCATGTTAGAACCTTCCATTGTCTTAGCGAAAGTTCATATTAGAGAAACTTTCAAAAAACACTTCTCTTGAATTATGGGCTTGAAATCATGAGGCACTAAAGAATCCTGGCACACCTACTATTGTGTAGTTCATTGTTTATTGCTCCATCCTCCAGCAATGGCTTCTCAGTTCTGAATTAGGTTGTATGTGGTTCATAGGATAATTCAGGTTGGAAGGGTGTCTCTATTCTAACCTTCTGATCAAAACAGGGTCAATTTGCAAATCTAGACTCTGCATAGCCTGCTTTGCTGTCCTGATGGTGAAAACTTTTCCCCTGAACTGCTTCTTAAATGCAGTTATTTCCATCTGTATTGGGTCTGGCTGAGATGGAGTTAATGTTCCCCATAGCAGCCCTCACAGTGCTGTGCTTTGTATTGGTAGCTAGAAAGGTGCTGATAACACACCAGCACTTTGGCTACTGCTGAGCAGCACCTGCACAGCATCCAAGCTGTCTCTCCAACTTCCCCCCCTACTACCACCAGGAGGCTGAGGGTGGGCGAGATTTTGTGAGGGGACATAACCAGGAGAGCTGACCTCAACTGACCAAAGGGATATGCCATACCATATGAAGTCTACTCAGCAATAAAAACTCAGAGAAAGGAGGAGGAGTGGAGGGTGGGCATTCGTTGTTGCGATGTTTTTCTTCCAGAGCAACTGCTGCAGGTACTGAAGCCCTGTTTCCTGGAAAGTGACTGGACATCACCTGCTGATGGCAATCAGAGAATCAATCTTTTGTTTTTCTTTGCATACGCATGTGCAGCCTTTGCTTTATAATACTGTCTTTACCTTGAACCAGGAGTTCTTTTCCATCTTATTTTCTCCCTCCCTCCCTGTTGAGGAGGGGGAGTGTTAGAGCAGCTTGATAGACACCTGGCATGAAGCCAGGGTGAACCCAGCACAGTATCCCACTTAATTTTCCCTGCTGTTGACTGACAGAACCATTTGCCACTAGAATTGTGAGAGAATTTCTGAAGTTTATTGGGTTTCAGTTCTAGATACTGATTCCAAATGAAGTAACTCAAGCCTATGATAGCAGTCTGGAAGAGAAAATGTACAAGACATCCATTTCATCCTTTTCAATAATAACACAGGAAAATTAAGCTTTTTGACATTATGTGAACTCCTTGTGTCAGTATCTGAATCAATACCTGTTTTCAGCACCAGAAAGAGATTATTAATTAGACTTGTCAATAGGTGTGGGAATAAGGAAAATATTACCTCCTTGAATGCTTGTCACTGTGGATATTAGGTCACGTCAGCACAAACTACAAGACAAAAAATGCAGAATTTCCATCTGTGAGCAAGAGTATTCCACCAGAACACAAAATGCATCACTGGCCGCAGGAATTTTTTTTTAGCTCCTAGCTGCAAAGCTCTGAACCATCACTGAGAATTATGTGGAGCTTAAGTTTTTTTGATAATCTTACACTCTTCTGAATCTTCATTCAGAAGAGTGTAAGATCCAACAGCACAGACCTGATTCGTGTAGGATGCTGTTCAAAAGCACCCACATTTTGAAGTTATTTACACAAATATTATTTAGGTTAAAAATACTAGCTGACTTGAGAGAGAACATGTTAATAATGAAAAGGTAGACTTAGACAACATAAAGATATCTAAGTAGTGGTAAATTAGCTGTTTCCTAATTCACATTTTTCAGGTTATCATCTGAATTACCTTTCATCCATCCATTTCTCTCATTTCACCTTAGTGAGGGGAATCTTACACCAAAATACAAGTTAAATTATCATTTCTTACTGGATTTTCAAGTATCTATGTATGCATGAATGTACACACAGAGACACACATACATATATATATGTAAATATAAAGATAATTTCCCCACCCATTCAAGAAGCCTCTATAGACATCTTCAGATCTTCATTCTAATTCCTCAGAACACCAATTAAAATTATGTTTTTTCATACAGTCTTCAAAGCATCTGACAATCATTAAACTCATAGAGTTTTAAAACCACTGTCTAATATTGTCTCTGGGCTTTATTTTACCACCCCTAGCCTCCAACCATCTGTTTCACTCCATCTGTTGCCTTGTCTTCTACTTAGTTTGAAAATTCTTTGGATGGGGATTGTCTTCTTGGCTCACATTTGTGCATAGGGATCCTAACCTCT
The DNA here is from genome assembly GCF_001431845.1 of Calidris pugnax. Lineage (NCBI taxonomy): Eukaryota > Metazoa > Chordata > Aves > Charadriiformes > Scolopacidae > Calidris > Calidris pugnax. Next base: position 9,658,957 of record NW_015090830.1, on the reverse strand, counting down.
AATAGACTTCCAAATATTACGGCAATATAAATAATAGTAGGCAACAACTTCAGTTGTCAGTCAAGGAAGTATATTGCAATATAGGTTGACCAAACAGAAGGCAACGGAACATTTACAGTGTCTGAAAGACTTTGTTCATGGGGAAATTGTTGATGTCTTACATGCAACATATCTCTGCAACAGTATTTTTCAAATGTCTGTATATAAGCAACAGGCATTATTACAACTGACTGTGCTAAGACTGTAATTTAGTTAGTGGGGCAATACAAATTAGAATTCCACCAGTTTTCTGAGATTTAAAAGGTTTATTTGCTTCTTTAAGTTTAGAGCTGCTGCTTCTTCTGGAAATTCTGTATGTACGAATATTGATGATGCAGTTTGTGGGAATCCACTACACTATTAGCCTGAGCTAATAGCTGCAAAAAAAAATCTGGACTGAAGTTTGCCTTATATTTACCTTACTCTACCTACTTATATTAACTGTTTATATGTTCCTTTTATTATGGTCCAGAAAAAACATTAATCATTAAGAAGATAGTACTGCATCCCTCCACAATTAAAGCCTGGTCAGATATATCTCCATTACCATTTCCTCCAGAGAGAGGCTGTCAGATTTCACTTTAATTCCAAGACTTCTATGAAAGATCACCTTAATTACAGGATTCTTGGCATGGCATTTATATTGTCATTCAACTTGATTGATGCATATTGCTGAATTTCCAGTCTAAAAATGTATTAAATTTATTTTCAAAATGTATTTTCATTAACTATTTACTTGTTATACAACTGGAAAATAAGACATGCCTTTTAAAAAACTTCCTTAAAAATAACTACATTTTTCATTACAGATTTTGAGCTTGGCTTTCACTGAGAACCACTCTGTGTCAAAAAGCTGAACCTAAGGAAATTACTGCAAATTTATTCTTAGGTTTAGCCTCACAATCGGTGGATATATTCCCAGCTCAGCCTTCAAAAACAGGAACAACAAGCTACGTGAAAATTATAAGAAAATAAATAGAGTGTATTATTTTCTGAAGCGTATTCTTATGTTCTAGCTTATTAAAAAGTATAAAACTTTGGTATAGGGTAAGATGGTCCCCTTGACCATATGAAACTATTATCTTGGAAGAGTTTTACACAGATCTGTATATGAAAGTAACAGCATTCAAAGTCTATAATGTTTGATGAAAAGAAAGAAAATAATGAAAAAATGCAAAGAAATAGTATGTTGGGTGGAAAAAAATTACATACTTGTTGCTGCATTCTAGGTATGGATTCAGATGATATTATGATGATCTTTGCTGTTATCATGGAACTGCAAAAAATGTTTATGAACATTTCAGTTTCTTTCCTGACAGAAATATTCATATATAGAACCAGGTAATAAAGTCTTATAGACTATTACCATTGGAAGTAAATAAAAAAGAAAGGAAAACCACTGATCTAATATATTCTTATATAAATATAAAATATATTTTCAAAAGATAATGTGTTAAAATAACACATCCCAAGCCAGCAGTTTTTCTGGTTAAGTAACCAAAGTAGACTAGGCCATTGTTTTTCTGAAAACCTTCCAGCCCCCTCAAAAGCTGTGCCAAACCTGTGATCTGCAATAATATGCTGTTGGTGAAATATTTTCTGTCTCATGGGTTGAACATTTGACTCACGTGATTGCATCCTGCTCTTCCACAAAACTAGTGCAATGATGAAGATAGCAGTGAATACAAGCAAATAGAATTTACTTAGTCATGTTTTTAAATAACCCAAGTGAGTTTGTGGCTACTTCACGTCTAAGTCTCTGTGGTAAAGAAGGGAAGGCTGAAGATCAAAGATTAAAAATTTTTGGTAATATGATGAAATGCTAGCCACAGCTGAGTGTAGAACAACTATATAAACATTATGAATGTGTGCCACCGTATTGGCTTTATTATCTTTCAATTCACAGTGGTGCATCTGATTTTCTCTTTCTGTTTTCCTTGCTTTAATAAATGCCATGTCAAAACACTTTAGTAGACTGTAAGAAATATTTACAGACTTCTGAGTGCCAACAATATTACTGTAATTATCATTGAAGTGATGTACAGCATTAAAAAAACATTCTTATTTAAGAATTTATTATTTAAATAGTGCAGTTGAAAGGCACGATCAAGTAACTGCGTAACACAGTGAAGGTAAGCACAGAATCTACTTCATTGTGTAGGACAGTTAATTTATCTTCTTCACTCTGGAATCCTGCTTGTCACATAAAACCATGGGGGCAGAGCTGAAGCTTATTAACATAAGGCATATTAAAAAATAAAATGCATTTCAACCTCACTTTTCAAGTAGTAAAATACAAAATAGTTAGGATGCTGCCAAATGAATTATGCAGCTTATGTTTCATAAGTGCTCAACTATTATATGCAGACTGAGATGTAGGTACCCAGCTTGAAGTAAACATGCAGTTTACAGTTATTATTTGTATAGACACAGCACACGAGTTCAGTCTCAACACCAAACAAATTGAAGAGTTTGCACCCAAAGGGTAGATATTTTAAGTCCCCACTCCTAGTTCTGGCACCTTAAGCTTTCAGGCATAAAGTACTGGATCACTTGTTCTAACTTCAAGTATCTGTAGTGTATACACAAGTCATTAACTGTGACTTCCTTTACAGGCAGTGGAGAAAAACAACTATCTGTAGAGTAAGTCTCAACCTAGAAGACATAGAATAGATCATGTTATTTCTGTACAACAAATGAAAAGACAGTCTCATTGACTACTCTGATGTGACCTCTAAAGTAATCTCACCCAAAATATTTCAATATATGACACCCCAAAATAATTCATAAAAGATGAGCAAATATTCCTGATAATCCTTGTAATTATCTGTAAACTGTAATTCAAATTATCAGATGCAGTAGTTTATCATTAATTAAATTATTCTATTTAAAGGAATTTGCAACCTAGTCAAAAGATTTAATTGATCTTTTAAATTTTTTTTGCTGGTTATTAAAGGGATGACTTTTTCAGTCTACCTTCCTGCACCTCCTTGAAAGTCCCACTAAGAGTAAGCAAAGCAATGCAAAAAAAGTCTCCTCTTTCTTTGTAACTCAATATCAGTTTAAGACAAATTCCCTTGTTGTATTAATATATATTATAGAATATAAATCTTCAGTGACAACAGTCTTCTGCTTTTGAGGCAAGATTAAATGAAGTTTCATATTTATTCTTCTAATTATAAATTCCCAAAACATTTAGAGTTAGAGACAAGTATATATACAGGCTTTTGACAGTTTTTTTCCTTTAGATAATAATATGCTGTCAGTTTTCATTGATGTATATGTCAGTCTTCAACCTGTCATCTAAATACTCTTCTGTTAGGTTCATTGTAATCTCTGTTGATGACTACATTGTTTAGTTTTACCTATGATTTAAGAGCAGTATCATCATTTTTCCTAATGGATGAGAAAAAAAAAACTAATTTTTTTTTCTATGATGTTTACTGCCCCTATGTTGTGGAACGTAAGAGAGTGGTTGCACTGCACAATAAAAAAAAAAGGTCTTTCATTTTAAATAGAATTTCTAAGTAGAGTTAATTGATTACCAAACCATGTTAACTAAGTTACACTAAGAACAGAAGACCTTTGCATAAGAACACACAGGGGACTGATGGGAGGAGGAGTTACAGATCTAGCAGCTTTTGATGTCCATCTGCAGACCCATGGTTTTAGATGCAGAGCTCTCCTTTGACCCATAAAATGGGAATTGCTTAAAAGAAAAGTTCCTGAGAGGTTCAACTGTTCTGTTCCTCTCCATTTCAAAGGAACCATGAGACACAGAGACATAAAAATTTACTCATTTTGAACTTTTCACTTCTTTACAAGTGGAAAACACCTAACAAATATTTTCTGTTAGTTTCTGTTTAGTTTATGTTAGAAGATATTTTTAGAAGGTAGAGACTGTAAACTTGTGGGTTGTATTTTTTGGGGCTTTTTTTTTTTTTCCCTCAAAAAAGAGATCTTAGTTTAGAGCTTCATTTAGGTATTCATTCCTCCCCAGATCCCATGAGCTGGCACCTTGCTGTTGTAAATCATGGTAAAGAAGAAATTTCCCAGAAGAGATTTTACAAGGATAATGTGTCTAATTCATGATAGTGCACAATGCAGAACTCTGAAGGTGAATAGATGCACCATACTTCTCAGAATCATCCTGATGCCTCATCAACTGTGAATCCAGCTGTTTATCTTGATATGATGTTGGTTTTCCACTTAGAGCTGCTCGAAGAACATGAAGTGTCTAGGAGTCTTCTAAATGCAGATAGAACAAGGCTTCATCTACCATTGCTGTCTAAGAGACCATATGAATTTGATTCTACGTTCTCAGTTTTTCCCAAAGTAAACTTATCCATCAATTATTGGGCTTGACTGCACATCCAGTGAAGCCATAGGTAAAGTAATTGACTTAAAAAAGCCTTTATTTTGTATTTGCTTTTGGCTGTATTTGTTGAGTACCTGCCAAGATACTGACATAGATCCCAGTCAAACAAAGAGTTTAAGTCTGTGCTTAAGTCTAAGCACATAGTTTTATCTAATTAAAATTCTGGATGGATGTGGCTGACTTCCAAGACTTCATTCTTAATACAGTTGGAACTCACAATTGGATCAGAAGGAATTATGCTTTCAATAACAAAAATATCAGTCCTGAGGGATGGAGGTTTGATGTTATCCTAGTAAAAACGGAAAGGAAATCCTTAACCAAACCATAAAAATATATTTTACTCCAACAAAAAAAATTGGGTCTAATGTGAAAAAGTCCAATTATGTATTCTGAAATTCTGTCTATATTGCACTCAATGATCCTTTGACAGCCTCAATGAAACAAGAAGATCATATGAATCTGTTACAGAATAATTCTGGTATACGGCTGTTACTACTGCAGAATACATAAAATCCAAATTTTCACTAAAGTAGTAGAAAAAGATGCCTGTCATTTTCTCTCACATAAATACTTCCAAAGACCACAGAGAAGATTCTCAGAAGTTTCTTTGTTTCTTACTGATTTTCTTGCATAGTTTTTATTTTTCTTTCAGGGAATATGAATGTTTCACATTAAATTCTGACTACTTTATGGTTGAATAAGAGACAATGCATATTCTGATCTCTTATAATCACTAATAAAAGTGGAGATAATATGTATATGAAAAAGGCTGCTGAATAGCAAAGTAGACTTCAAGACTTTCTGAGTATTACTCTGCTCTGATGCTAGCATTCTTGTAAGCCTGGATAATCCATCTGCATATTCAACCCTTCCTGTAAAAGTTAGAGACATAGTTTATTCACAAAGGTTAGGTTATAATATTGTTTTGCAAAACACTATATGAGGAGAAATGTCTGTCTTAAATTTAAGCACTCCAAAGTATTGTATATGCAAAACATTAAACAAGAGTCGAGCTCTCAGCCAGCACTGCTGTACAGCTGTATCCTAAATTCCCATGAGTATGCTACAACTGGTATATGTGTTTTATTTCTGTTGTAAGAATTATTAAAAGAGGCTTTTGGTCAATAAACAGTAAAGTAGCAGTGTCACCCAGCAGACACCTTTAATGAAATTCTGCTTGGTGCTGGGCAGCAGGTAGAATTACTTAAAATAAATATCTACAACTTTCTTTCTCTCTAACCTTTTAATGACATTCACCTAATAAAGATAACACCAATCTATTTAGTAGAATAGCTATTTAGTAGAATAAATATCTCAGAAAGTGCTCACTGTAGAAAGTAAAAGCCTGATATAAACTTCATTGAGAATAATCTATTTAGAGGGTTGGATCGGCATTACAGTTGTAAAAAGACATTGCCTTATTTTGGAATAGTAGAATTTTGGATCCTAAAAGTTGAGGAAACAGACTCTTTTAAATGTAATTTATTTTATAAAGGTTTTCTGAAGGTTCAAAGTGGATTTAAGATGAAGAATTTCAAACCTGCATGGACATAAATAAAATATGTTCTTTAATGTTTGATCCAAGAACATCTTTTGTTGTCAACAAAAAAAGAATTTATCATGATTCAAAGAAAATAAAATGACTGAAATGTTCAAACTAGATTTCACTCAAATCATACTGTTTTATCACAAGTCAGAGTATTTACTGTATTTCTGTACCTTCTTTTTGCTTTTATATGAGATTATCTAACACTGATTAAGCAGTTTCATTTATAAATTTGTCTTGGAATCTGCTGCTTAGAGGTAGGCTTCCTTAAATGGTTTTAATTTTAATGTTTCCCTTTTCAAGCTCTTATTTTTCTTTTAAGCTTTCAAAATTGAATCATTTGAAAAAAGCTGTTGATGGACAGCATCAAGTTTAACTCTGCCTAATTGAGTACAAAGGTACAAACTTAACAAGGAAATTAAATAAGAACACTTACCAGCTGTGAAAAAAATGTGGATGAAATGAAATCATGGCCAAAGATTTAAAGTCACTCTCTGGAACTGGAAAGGAACAGAGAATCCCACATAGAGTGGCCAGTTTAGAAATAAGCAATGAAATTTATTGGCTATAGAAGAATAACTTTCATGTTTGCATGATCACTCATGTGAATACAAGCTACACAGTTTGGCCCTAAGTGAATACTTCTGAATAAAGAATCCAATAATGTAAAGTAGTATTGATGTGCAAGCTAAAAAGAGCTAAACCTTGAATGAATTTCAGGGATTCTTTTTTCCAGTGTCTGTTTCATAATAGTTATGCATTTAAAAAAAAAACCAAAGTAAATGTTTTTGGTGAAGAAGATTGTAATGGAAAGAAAACTTTTCTTCTACAGAGTATTATTTTTAACAGTTATTTTGAAATCCACCCCTATCTTGCTCTATCCAGTCTTTGACCTTGTCAGGTTTAATAGTTTTTAACTTTTATTCAGTTGTCATATTCCTGTCTCTCATTTTCTTTGCTAAAAAAAATAACCATCTGTCTGAATCAACAATATTTTCATTCTTAAGACATCTTCTCCCATAACATATGTCTTCAAATTCTAATGTGATTCGGAAAACTTGAAGAATGTTGTCAACGATCATGCCACCATACCGATTGAATCAGCCTTGATATTTTGCCAATTAAACTGTATGCTTTAAAGAAAAATATAAATAGCATTTGCTTTGTTGCAAAATTCAGTAAGGCTCACTAGGATAATGAAATGTAGAATTTCCTATATTTTTTCTGAGATTCATGTAATAACAGGAAATTAAATGTATGTGTATTAAATTACTTTTGTAGAACTAGTTTTTTAAAAAATTAAATATATCTTTAGAGGGCTTTTTTTACATCTAAATGATCAAGTGAATTAAACAAATAAAACATGCTTTTGTGTAACTCTGGAAGCATATCATAGTATAAAGAATGTTCAGACTACATAATTCATGTCAAATTATATTGTTGCCTACTTCTTACATTCTGATTGCTGATTCTAAAGTATACACAATCTATTATTACCTTCACAGGTGCATTAATTTGACATTTGACATTTTTTCAGCACTAACAGAGTTTCTAAAATATATTTTGCCAATTGAAAGTTCAAATGTGGATGGAAAGAGTCTTTAATGAGATTTACTTTTGAGTGTATGTTCTAAGGAACACTAGATTCAGTTGGAAGAAATGAGTCATCTTTGGAGCCTTCAATATTACTGCCTATACACAGAATATTCTGCTTTGGCTTTCTTTCATAGACCTTTGAACAGTTTTGTCCTTCAAGGTAGTATATGTCTTGTCTTCTCCATATTCAAAGGTTTTCAGTAAGGTTAGTTAGAAGTTTTCCATCAGAGTTATTCTGCAGTGTAAAATTATCTTTTGACCACAGGTTTCTTCCTACAAAAAAGCCTGTTTTCAGAATGTTTCTTCGGGTTTTTTTCTTGTCCTTAAAAGCTGGATGATCCAACCTTGCTAAATCCTAAATGTCAATAAAAAGATAAATTAAAAACGAGTTTTTTTGCAGTTTTAACATGTAGTTGCACCACATACAGACATCCCATATAGATATTGGTGAGGTACCAGAACAGGTTGCCCAGGGAAGATGTGAATGCACCTTCCCTGGAAGTGTTAAAGGCCAGGCTGGATGGGCTTTGAGCAACCTGGCCTAGTGGGAGATGTCCCTGCCCACGGCAGGGGGGTTGGAACTCAATGGTCTTCAAGGTCCCTTCCAACTCTAACCATTCTATGATTCTATCATCACATCTGGATATGCAACAGGATGCCAGGTTCAATGTGCACACCTCAGCATGCAGAAAGAATTATAAAAGGACCCACACTAGAAGCCTGCATTTCAGCGTGTGAAGTGCTGATTGCTGACAAAGACTAATGCAATCTTCTCCACCCAGAGTGGGAAGGAAGAACTGTTGCTGTAGGAAACTTCTCTGCAAAACTTCTCTGCAAAATTTCTCTGCAAAACCTTCCTACCAGCTAAACAGCAGAACTGGGATAACTGACTTGATGAAACTATTTTTCTTTTTAAATCCTAACTGTTTTTGGTTTTTAGGCTGCTTTGGACTGCTCCGTTAATTATTCTCAGTATTTCCATAAGGAATATGTGCGGCTCGGATTTAGCTCGTAAAAGAGAGCAATTTACCTTCAGAAAGGGTAAATATCATCGGATGTACAGCAAAGATCCCATGTACGCCCCCTGGGAAAAAAATCTACATCTTGCAAAATATTTGCAAATATATTTGCTGTGGGGAAGCCTTGAGTAGGGTCGTGGAAAACCAGCACGAAGTTATATTATTTGAGACAACAAATACAGTTGTTCTTTTCATGAGGCAGTGCAGTAGACCTGAGAAGTGTATAATGCAAAGCCTCAATTTATCTCAAAGCTGTAATTTTCTTACATTACTAGAAGCCTTGTAGAATGCCCTGAACATTGTAGTAGTGTTGTATTCAATAGTATCTGAAGGATGATTAGAATACTTCTGCATATACACACAAAGGCTTTCTGTAAATGTAAACAGGTAAAACTGAAAGAAAAAAAAATCACAAATACACAGACAAAGAAGGCAGACAGTATAGAGCAAAAGATGACAGAAAAAATATTTTTATTTCCATTTGCCAGTGAAAAATTAGTCTTTGACTTCTGTAGTTGGGACAGAGAATATCTGTATTTCATGAGAATGTAAAAGCTTTTGTCCATGACCAGTGTAATAAGCATTTGTTAAGGTATCACATTTTTTAAATCTGAATCTCATCTATTTTAAGATTGTACTAATTTTGGCACAACTATCAAACAAGGACACATCATTTCAAAGAATGTTTTTAAAACTCAATGGCAGTTGAAGTGAGGAAACCTTTATTTCTTGTGTCACTGTTTACCCAAATTGAGATTATCACCAGTCTTTATTATGTTCTTTCTTATGGTTTAAGACAGATACTAAAAACAAATAAAAATACAGCAGATTATGATAAGATATTTTATCTCATGGTGAGAATACCAACCAAGATGAGACTTATGTAGAATGAAATTTGCATTCCAGTCAATGTTCGCGTGTATAATCAAGTACTGTGTGCAGTTAAATGAGTCTGTTGTCTTGCTATAATGAATATCTACATCCATCCTAACAGTTAATGAGGAATAAATGACTTATTATCAATGAATGGCAGTATCTAAATAGCTCTGCAACAAAAACAGAATATTAATATGTGTAGCTAAAATAGATCTTAAATGATAATGAACTGCTCAGACTATTAATTATTTTAAAAGCCTCTAGTAAGTTTTACTGCTTCTGGATGGAATTGAAGCTCAGCTGGTTCACTTGCCCTTATATGTTGGCAGACAGAGTTAACAAATGACCCTTTAAAACTGTATCTCAGAATCGAATGTAAAAGGGCTTATATGAAATTCAAGGGCTTTTATGAAATACAAGGGCTTCCATGAAAGATCAGACCGTGGATCTCTCCAGTTCAGCATTTTATTCTCACCAGAAATTAGGCCTGCTCCCTTCAGTGGAAGGGGGAAGAATTGTCTTTGGCTGATTGTGCATTAACTGACTCACTTCCTAATCATCAGCTGAGGGTGAGGCTGCGCCCTGAGGCACAAAGGCTTATGACTTTTACTTTTTTTTATAAATTATTTTCTAGTACAATGGAAATATCTCACTGCCACATGAATGTCAAACTAATTTCTGAATGTTTCTAAGCTCTTGGTCTCAGTGATACCATGTTCAAACCATGAAATTGCAACTATTGCAGTAATTTGGCTTGTTATTCAAGTATTCCTATCAGTGTGATGACAAGATGACTGCTTATCTATATGGACTAATAAATTCTGGAGGAAGAACTAGTTGTTGACTTTCATGTAATTATTCCTAACCTTAGGCAAGTTCTCAGCTTTTATTTACATCTAGGAAGCCATTCCTAGAGTTTTGCTTGATTCAGGAATATTAAATATCTCAGGAAGCCTTAGTTGGACGGTAGAACAATAAGCAATTTTTGATTTTGCCATCTGATGCCACACATTTCACATAAAACTTTGTCTGGATTTCATAATCAGTTCTAGGAATGCTTATTTTCAGGGTCTTCCACTGAGCACAGAAAACGAATAGAGGAAAATAGTTTAAGAGAAATAAGTTTGGGGTGGGAATTATTATAGGTATTTTTAATGGATCTTCCCTTTAGATATTGTGAGAGCAATATATATTAAAATCGTTGTTTCTAGAAAAAAGGCAGGTTCCACTCTGGTGCTGTAAGTGAAATTTTATACAATACAGCAACACAAGAAAAAAATTAAACTTTACTGAATATTCATATAAATAGACAGATCAACCAGCCTGTGTTGTAAAGTAAATTGTTATATAACAAACAGAACTCTGTAATCTGATCTAAACACACAATAATGTGCATGTCTGAGTGTTATACTGGACTTGAAAGAATCAATGCACCAGTACAGGTTAGGGGCTGACCTGCTAGAGAGTAGCTCTGTGGAAAAAGGACTGAGTGTCCTGGTGGACAACAGGATGACCAAGAGCCAACAATGTGCCCTGATGGCCAAAAAGGCCAATGGCATCCTGGGGTGCATCAAGAAGAGCGTGACCAGCAGGTCGAGGGAGGTTATCCTCCCCCTCTACTCTGCCCTGGTGAGGATGCATCTGGAGTAGTGTGTCCAGTTCTGGGCTCCCCAGTACAAGAACAACAAGGAACTAGGGGGGGCCTAGAACATCTCTTTTATGAGATGGGTCTTTTTAGTCTGGAGAAGAGAAAACTGAGGGAGGATCTGATCAATGCTTATAAATATTTAAAGGATGGGTGTCAGGAGGGAGGGGCCAGTCTTTTTTCAGTGATGCCCAGTGACAGGACAAGAAGTAATGGGCACAAACTTGAATACAAGAAGTTCCATCTAAACATGAAGGGGAACTTCTTTACTTTGAGGGTGGCAGAGCACTGGAACAGGCTGCCCAGAGGGGTGGTGGAGTCTCCGTCTCTGGAGACATTCAAAACCTTCCTGGTTGTATTTCTGTGCAACCTACTCTAGGTGGACCTGCTTCGGCAGGGAGGTTGGACTAGATGATCTCCAGAGGTTCCTTCCAACCCCTATCATTCTGTGATTCTGTGAATTTCAGACAATGAATGTTGCCAAATCTAACTACTTGCCATGACAGATTTTCAGACCATTCCCAGAATAGATTTTTGTTATATTTCTTTTCCTGATTCAGAGAAACTCTCAAGCAAAAGTAATCATACAAAAGAATTAGAAATCTATTGTTTCCTTTCATGCTTTCATTTCACCTTAAATTCAGTCTTCTTAACACTATGTAGTTTTAAGATAGGCTTGCTTACAGATATTACACAGCATAAGAATATTACACAGAATAAGTCAGAAAAAGACTGACCTGAAGGCTAAACCAAGGTCATCTAAGTCTGCGTATGTTAACTACAGCTTTAGCTCAGCGCTCATTCTGGTGTTAGAGAAAAAAGCATCATTGTTACTGATTTTTGGTGATCTCTTCAAAGATTCTACATTTCTATGACACATTTTGGCAGTTAGGTTGACAAATACACTCTCACAAAAATTGAGAAGTAAATAAAAATTTAAGATATATGCATTCATTTATGTATATTCATTTATATATTAATACATTATATATCATATATTATACACATTATTTATTCCCAGAAAAATGTCTTAAAAGCCAGTAATACAGTTCAAAATATGCTACTGGATTAAGGGCTTTATTTCTCCAGACTTAAGAAGAGACACTTTGCTCGAGGATACTCAGATAATAAATCTTTTCTAAGAAATATTAGCAACATACACTTCATGACTTCTTCCTTACACAGATTTTCAAGATAGAAATTAAATCTGAATTATAGAGACAACTGAAAAATTACTCAAGTTTATACAATAGATCAGTCAAAGACTAACCATGTTCTGATTCAGCATAAACACCTAATTTAGTAAGAATGGCATTTCCTGGGATATGTCACTGCTACATGGGTACTAGTGCAAGGTTTTCTTTGAAATGCCGAGGACTGAAGCATTTGTTATAAAGAAAATGGGATTCCAAAGGTATTTCAAGAGGAGATAAGGAATTCCCTTTGAGGATTTTGTGAGAAGAATGCTTAAGTTGTTCAGAAAGTATTCTGCACCCAAGAAAATTTCACCTTAAATAAAACACTTGTACAAATGTGAGCACTTAATTAAAGACTTTCTCTCTTCAATGAAGAATTTGAATTGGTCTCTGGACAGTGCATAGGAACAAAGAGAACCGAGGAACTGGAATAGTCAAAATCCTGATTTTCTATCAAATTTTATCCTAAATAAAAGCAGTGTAAGACCCCATCAAACACATGTGATAAAACATTCGCAATCAGGAAGCCAAAGTTTGTTCAGTTACATGCATTGCATTCTGAATGCTTTCTGAAAATGATGGGCTACTTTTTCATGAATAGCATGACGAAATTGCTTCAAACATGCCAAAAAGGCTTCACCTGTGACCTGTGCAAAAAATATGAGAATTTTAAAGATAAAACAAGCAGTGGAAACATTGCTGAGGGAAGGTTAGGCAGTTTGGTTGATACTAAGAAATAAAAAATATGAATAGATACTAGAATGGTGGGAACAGCTCTTACTGTAGGAAGCCTTAATTATGCTGTAATAAATCAAATTCAAATTTTGGAATGTATTGGTTTGATGTTAGTAGTAAACAAACCGAAAAATTTTTATATCAATGTTTTCAGATTTTCCCACATCATAAATTGTCTTATATCTAGTTTTTATGAGACTGAAAGGGTGTATTATCATGCTAGCAATGGAAAATGTCACAGTCAAAACAAACTGCAAGCACAGCAGTGCTTTGACTGTAACCTGAAAGCAATTTTCAAAGGAAGTGTTAAAGTTTATTATGTAAAAAGTGAGTTCAGTGTAAAGATATGCTTTTATGTTCATTTAAATAAGAGAAATAATATGCAGAATTAGTTTTGGTACATAAAGTATTCAAGATGCTGTGTCCATTTGTTAGTTTTAGGTAAATTATACTACTGGAGTTTCCTGGATAAAGTCACCTTGATGTTGCTGAAACATTAGAGAGAAAATGCTTGGTACAATAACAGCTTTGTTCAATCATATATTTGCTATATAAGATTAATAAACTTGTTTTGTTTATGATTTATAGTAGCACTAAGGAATCTAACTGGCTTGCTGAAGTAAAGACATAGATCTCTTTTTTTTATTTTTATGATGAAATCAATTTTAAAATTTCATTTTAGTGTCTGGTTGTCAGTTACTATCCATCAGTTATTCTTTTCTACTTTATTCTAAAAAGGTTTTCCCTGCTACACTCTATTTCATAGCTCTTTCAAAGAAATCACATGAAAAGTGTGAAAGCATTCAATGAGCCATACATGCCTACATAAAGTTAAATATACTTTTTATCTCAGTTGCATATTTATTTTATGCAGTATGTCACTAGATTTCCAGTGAGTTGAAAATTTGAGTGGTTTTTTTTTAATATTAACTCACACATTAAAATATTAACGGTAGCTAGAACTATTCTACTGTGATTGAAGTCAATCTCAGTCCCTTTAATTTTGCATGTTTCTGCTGTGGGCAGAAGTGCTTAGGTGTACTGTGTAAATACAATGCAATGGGTTTAGCATCAATAGTTATTTACACCTCCTGTAGCAAACTAGAACAGACCATTATCACTGATAGAGCACATCCATTTTCTAAATTGTTGTAGGGCTGTGCACTATCATTAAGATTGTCAAATGATATCTTACTTGTATGAAACTTTCAAATCATTAAGATCTTTTGTGAGCACGAAGCTTGGTGAACTGATATATATTTGTTCACAGAAGTACAATCAGTTCTGTGTTTTACAGGCGGGTGGATGGTAACCTGCTGGTCAAATCCTCTCCACCATATTGATGACAAAATATCTACCAATACATAGAATAAGCTTTACTGGAATATACTGTGTAATTTTGAGTCTTTCATAATAGTTGGAGAGAGAACATTGACTTTACAGAAGGATAAGGACACTTGAAGGATACATTACAGGATGGGAACAGAAAAAGCTTTAAAAAGGTTTTGCTTTTGAATGGAGGAGACAACTGAAGCTATACTTTTAAGGGTGAATTTCCTGAAGGAATTAATTGAAGTAGGAAATTAAACTAATGATTGCCAGTCAAGCAAACTTTGGAGCGAGTGAACTGCTTTCAAAGAAAAGATTTACATATATTTGAAAAAAATGTTCCCACGTTAAAAGTGTTGAACTATTTGACAAATAGCAAAATCTATCTCAAATACAATAAATAGGCTGCTTCTGAAATCTATAAAAAGCAAAATAATATTAACAATGTGCCTGAAGTCAGGGTTCCAGAACAATCTTCTTTACATGTTTCCTTAGATATCTTTCACTACATCACAAAAAACAAGAGCAAAAATGTTCATTCTGGAAATACTTTTGATTCTGGCCACCTGGAAAAGCATGAAAATCTGATGTTTAACCAGGCACTCCAGAGGCTGTTGTTTCTGATATTTAGTTTTTCAAGAGACAAATAACTTCCAGCAAAATTAAATGGGAGCAACTTCCAGGTAGCTGTATCCTTTTATAAAGATACGGATACCCACTCGTTACATCTGTGAAGTAGTAATAGATGTTCTGCTTCTTCAAGCTCACAGATCTTCCATGACACAACAATCTGACTGTGTAGTTAACTTCAATTTGTTAACTCCCCATTTACAATTTTACTCTTTACACCATACTCTGTCAGACCATCGGGTCTACATACTACTTGAAATGACCCAGTTTACTGTATTGACAAATATACACGTCACCAAGTCTTCTGCTCAGTTGCTAGTTAGTAATATGGTAAATATCAATGTCTAATTTCACCAGTCATTATAAATTCACCAGAGCTATTATGAATGTATAATGTTTCCTCTAGTCATCCTAAAGTATCACCTCTACATTTCCACTGAGATTTTTCATTAAAAAACAAACAAACAAAAATCAGCACACAAAACAAATCTCATCAGTTAAGTCAGGTTCGTTGTAAAAGTTAAGAGCTTTTATAAGTACATCCATAATAAACAACCTAACATGTAAGACAGATACAAGTATTATCATTAGAATAGCTGTAATATTGGTTGCTTATTCTATTTTATTTCTATTTTTTATGCTTATTATACAGCTCTTTCTGTTACAAAATACATGACCAATTGACCTGAAAGATTGCATTCCATGCTATAGATTATTGACAAACTGTCCAATTACTCAAATTTGTAATCATTTGGGATTGAAATTCATGTCTAAATAGAGCATTTTAGTGAAGCCAGGGAAAAGCCTGTGAAGGATATTTTGAACAATGTTCTTCTTATGACCACATGCAGAAGAGTGATTCTATCTTTCTGCTTTCACAGGAGAATTTTTTAGTTCTCAGAACTACAGGGAAAATTATTAAATAGTTTGCAATTTAAAATTTTGCCTATGCAACTCAAACCCTATTAAAAATAAAGAAATTAGGTTTAAGATAGAATTATGTAATGACCCATAATTTTGGGGGGTCTCAGTCATGCCTCCTAAGTATATGGCACGTTAGTATGACCTATCTATCTTGTTTAACTATTAAAGAGGAACATAAATGGTAAGGAAATATCATACATGGTGTTTGCACAAAGAAGGTCAGTCAAAGTGCAGCTGGCCACCAAGTCACATGAATTGTTTCTGTGTTCTGCTGGGGTAAGATTTACAAATGAAAATAGTTATCTCTCTGCTCACGTATTGTAAACAATCCCCTTCTTTTCATAAAATAAAGATCTGAAGAAGAGAAAAGATATTTTTTTTCAAAACTGTTTACAGAAACAATATAGAAAGTTGGGAAATATGCCATTATTAATATTTTTTATTGCTTACTAGATATGGTAGAATATAATTAACAGTTGCATTGTATGACTTTTTTTTCCATATTAATCACTGTCAAATACTTATTTCATAATACAGTGAAGTAGAATAGTAGAATTGCCTGATATAAATACTAAGATCAGAACTAATCATTATTGTATTTAGTCTTGTTCATGCTGTGAACAAGTGGGTCCAATTTAATTTATTTTGGCATTTTTTCTTTCCAAAACTCATTGAAGATATTTCTGTGCATGCCATCTCATTATTTTATGTTTCACTATAGACAATTTTGAGATACTCTATGTGAAAGATGCTTTACTGAAATAAATTGACTTGACTTTTGCATGTAAAACTTTCAACTGTCCTGGTTTTTTTTCCATTAAAATGTTATCACAGTGGCTTTTCAATGTTCTGATGCTCCTCAGTATATGCTGTAAAGAGAAAACAGGAAAACAGTGTCAAATTATAGATAAAAAGTCCACATTTCTCCTGTTATTTTTCTTTTATAACAGCTGTTTTTTACTTAATTTCTACCCACACTTTTCCAGATGGTGTTTATGCACGAAGTATGTTTGCAATGCACAAATGTTGCAATGGAATTAATAGCTAATATTAGAGGCACATATTAAGATGGATGGAATGTTAATCAAACATATACAGTGTATTAGTTCTTTATCATTTTTCTAACTTAGCAGCTTTATTTCAAACAATATTTTAAACTTACTAGCTTTGCCTCTCATGCTTCTGCTGCGGTTTTGGAGTTTTTGGTGGGGGAAGGGGACTGCCCTGTTTTGCAAAATAACCAGTGACTACCTGGAGCTAACGGTTTTCAGCTATACCTTCTGCTTCAGTACCTTGCAGTTAATTATTGCTCCTTAAGCAGCGATCTGAATCTCGATCATTACTGCTTAAGAAGTCACTAAAGATATTAATGAAAGCTAATAAATATCTCGATTATCCCTGGAGATCATGGTTCCTGGAATAGATGGAGAATAATACTTGACAGTCTATAGTAATTCGTATTTATGAATGAAAAAGAGTTAAGGAGTCTGCCTGCATGGTTCCAAACAGGCAATGTCACAAAAGCCTGTGAGAGAATATTTATTTCCATGATACTTGCTGATGTAAATATTATGAGTGAAAAGAACTATTAGTGATATCTCTGTATTAAAAACTTATGAGGGAAGGGTACAGATGAACAAAGGTGAAAGAGTCAAATTTGTCAAAATCGTATCACAAATAAATGACTGTGCCAGTTTCTTCAAATATCTAAATTTGTCAGCAACACCACAGCATTGATGAAATCTCCTTAGGCCAGTGACAGCTTTATTTGCTCCCTGCTGCATGACATCTTCCCCTAAATTTTAAAAGCAACTCACAGAAATTTAGCTTTATAACTCCCATTATAATCAAAAGAAACTGCTGCAGATCTGAAACCCATTTTTTTAAAAAAAAGACCTAGAAACTATTGGGTGTTTTTTGCAAGTGCTACACATCAGAACCAAGAACAGATGGTTAGTAAAGCAATAAACACATATTGTGTATTATCATCTGTTTTAAAGTACAATTGAGAGAGCAAACATTATGCCTGCTTCAGTTATGTGTCCAGGCTGTGGATATCACAGGATAAAATGTTTACCTTGGGTAATGGTAATTTTTGCCATTGAGACATGACCTCCAGAATAGCAGTATGGTGTATACATTTTTTCATATACCATAGAATAGGCACCTCATATACCTTTAATCTGTGTGCTGGTAAAAAGGTAATCATTACTTTCAGGTTTCTGCTCTTTCTCAGCACCAAATGAAACAATTTTCTGTAGCCTATTTTGATGTCAACATTATTGACTGTAGCAAGTTGAGGATAAGCAATAATACACATACATATACACTTCTGCTTATGCCACAGACTTAATGATACATGAAGATAAGAACAGGCAACAAGAAGGAAAGAGCTGCAGGTAGTTACAAACCATTCTGGAAGAATGAGAAGATCCTGGATTTGGCATGTACACATCAGCCTTTTCCTGGACAACTGAAACTAGTCTTGAGACTGGTTCTGTATTGTTTAAGTGCTAAAGGGTGCAGACAGATCTGGATTAATTTGCTTAACTCTGGACGCTTACTCTAGGTCTCCAGGTGACGAGTCTCATCATTCTGGGCTCCATCCCTTCTTGCTAGGAAAAGAGCTGTATCCAGGTCATGACTTGGGACAGCTCAGCACCTTGGAGCTGCTATTTCTTTCCATTGATGATAGATTCAATAACCTGACTATTGCAAACTTACTTGCCTCAGTAATGTGGAATTAATTAGGGCACATCTTTAAACATCTGAATACAATTGAAAAACCAATCTTCTTAACCTGGGCTACAGTCACCTTCTGTAAGCCATAGGTACATATCAATATTCATAATAAAATCAATGGGCTTTGCCACAGATGGTCATTACTATCAAACTCCACAGTCTAAAAATCACCAGAAGTATAAAACCAAAAGATAAGCATAGCAATTTTTAATATAGTCATCTTTAGGAAGCCATTTGCAGTACAGAGAGCAAGGTGGTTTTGACAAATGTCAATATAGTGTCCTGTATTTTCCCTTGTTATTCTTCTGCCCAGCCTCTTTTCTCCAGGGTGACTTGCTTCTCCCATGGAGGTTTTTCCAAATAGTACCACCACACTTGTATTTGCCTCTGAAAAAAGAAGAGGAGGAAGAGAAAGGGAATGATGAACTTTCAAGTCGTTTGATTTTTCATTCCAGAAGTTCATACTTCTGACTGTAAGTGAATTGCATAGTTGCAGATTAAGTTGCAATTCTGTCATCTCGTGTTATGTTATTCTGGTCTGATGTAACATGATGTGATCAAAATAAACATGAATTAATCAGACATCTACATTTACCTTTCTTAATCTGACAGAGTCACTCTAATATTATATTAAGAGCAAAGCTACAGAAGCATGAAAGCTAAAGCCACTTGATAGATTTTTTTTTTAAATTCTGAATCATAATTTTAAAGTTTTATAAATTGAGTTTAAAATATTATTTTAACAATTCAGAGCTGTTACTTGTTCATGCCTGTGCATATTTTCTCAGGAAAAATAATGAAAATATGTATTAACTGCATTCACTGTCAAATAAATTTTGAAATTGGAAGAGGATTAACAGTAACATTTTCTGCTATTAACATTTTATAGTTGAAAGAAATAAAAGCAGGGGTCATGGACTGAAATAAATGTTTTTGGTTCTTCTGCAATTAATACTTTAGAAAGATAACTATATATTCATTCTTCCAAGCAGAGTTCACATTAAATCACATAATAAACCAAGGATATATAACGGTAGGTTTAATACTATAAAGATGATGTGGTTACTGAGAGAACTAGAGAATTACACTTGTCCACTGAAATGCAGATTAATCAGTACTAAACACATTTGTGCCTACCTTTATGTTTCATTCAGCAGTAAGAAGGAATCCATAGGACATATTGTACTTGCATGCTTTACACAAAGAAGGAAGGAGGAAGATTCAAAGCTGACAAAGTAAAAAGGAGATGAACCACATCCCATTGCTTCAACTAAACAGAATATGTTTGGCTTTAACTAACAGGGTAAGAAAGCATATTCCTTTCCCATGCAGTACCCTCCTCAGGATCAAGCAGACTTGCCTATTGCAATTCAAATGTGCATATTTCTTTGATTGAAGGTACAATACTATACCAATCTTGTGGCTTTTCAATTTTTTTTTCTTCAAACACTCCCTGAACTATATATATATATCTCCAACCATAAATAAACACACACATATGTATGTGTTTTTTCTCTGTGCTTTTAAACAAGTGTAAGCACAGTAGTAATACGTTTCAGAATGTACTCACTGAAAACAAATCAAAGGATGACATTTACACACTATTTAAATAAATCGCAACATTCCATAGTTGGTGAGCAAAAAGTCTAAGTACAATATGGATCTTGAAACAGCCAATTTCCTTGGAAAAGAATGAAGACTTAATGACATTACAGAGAGGCTTCTGCTTTTATATATGAACTAGAATTAATATGGTTGATTTAGATATAGGCTGCATCTGTGTAGTAAGCATCTTGTCATTCAGATATTTGTGGTTTCAGTACCTCTACTGGAGTGAATATCACCAAACCTCCAAGCATGGAATCTAACTCTTTTTTCCTGTCTCCCTAGAGTATTCACCCATAATTCTACCACCTTGAACTGCGTGCCCAGTAATTATAAACTGTACAACAATTTAGTTTATATATGGGAATTATAGACCTGAAATGAAAATGTTTTATTCAAAACATTAAATTCTGAGCAGGCAACAAATTATTTTGATTAATTACTGTGAAAACTGTTTACCTAAGAAGCCATCTTTAATTAAAGACAATTGGAAACATATTGAAGATTCTGAGCAGCCATAATACTATCTTGCTTTTGCATTTCCTCACCGTGTAGTCCCAATGTGACATTGCAGGATCTGCACAGTAACACTGTAGTATGAATATGTAAATATGCCAAATATTCTTTAAGTTCCAGTCTGGCATGTTGATAAAACAGAAAGTTATTGCATGCTCTGAAACTGAACATTAAACTCTCCACATTTGCTAACATTAATCCAAACTATTCCATGTACTGCAGCTTGAAAGATGTTCAATTAAAACTCATTCTGCCTGGTATAAATTACCATTATTATGTTGTGAAAGGAAACCTGGAAATGTCTGCTAACTTGTTATATGTGCACTGCCCTTACTCTCACCTCACCTCCCAGACAGTGATTTCAGAAAATTGCCTTTAGTTATTTAAAATTCTGTCATGAGCTGCTTTAAGAAAAACAATGAAGAGTTGAGTACATGCATAATTTTTTTGAGAACTTCATACTTAAGGCTACTGAATAATAACTGCTGTCAACAGCTGTATTTTGAACATTTATTATTATTTCCAGGGTGAAAAAGTTTGCATACATACACACACAGATTTTATTAAATTGATATTCATTGTTAAAGTCCATTGATTTGGAATATACGATGAACAATCTACACTAAGAACAATCATATGCAAAGTGACTCTTAGTTGTCAAGTCACAGAAAAATAATTCATTCATGTATTGTTTTGATGAGAAAAATACCCTTATGTAATGTTGCAGTCATTCTCTCTCATATTTTAATAATATTCATTAATTGGAACTGTGTAGATTAGCTATCCAAACATAAATTCTGTAATTCTCAGATAAAAAAGAACGCATGTAAGTATCTAACTGATAGTTTAATCACAAACACAGCAGTTATTTGATTGCTAAAAATGTCATATTAATCATATGAAAAGTTTAGTTTTTGTATTAGCACAGTTAAGGCATATTTTAAAGCATTAATTTTGAAAAACTCTTGTAGATACAGATAAAAGTAGGTGTCACCATATTTTGTTTCCATTGAAATTATTCTAAACCCCCTAATATCAAAATTAAAAAGGTCCTTAAACGTATGTATGACATATATAGGTAATTCTACTAACATCTACTTGTATTTAATAGCAAGCATATGCCAGCCAACCTTTTCTAAAATATGTCTGACTCCTGGGAGTTTTGTGAAGCCAAAGAACATTAGAAAGAACACAATTAAAAACTTGGCAGTATTTTCAATGCCATCACTCCCCAAACTCCCAGTGATAGCTATAAAGTCAAGCAGATTTTGCAAAAGTATACAATGACAGCAGAGTCTATTATTCTGGATAAGATCTTTCTTATTTTTCAATGGTATCTGGCAGGGCTTGTGAAGCCTTCGGGGATCTCCAGCATCTATCTCTGTTTCCCAACAGTACCAATGGCTTTCCCAGTACAGCTTGAGAAATAGGGAAAGCCTGAACAGAGGGTCTCTAGGCTCTAGAAACCTGGCTAACTGGCTAGTAAGGTGCTCGTGTACTCATGGGATTTTTGAGACCTCAAGGTGTCACGGGAGAGCTAATGTCTGAGATCTCAGGGGGGTTTTGCATTGATTCTTCTGATCATCTCTGCTTTGCCAGAAGATGCAATCTAGGATCATGTTTCCTGCACTCAGCTTGCTAATGGGAGGAATCCCATGGAACCAAACTATATCTGGTACATAGGAAACCCTCCCAAGACAGGGAGCATTATGCAAGCATTATCTGTGATTCTGTGATTCTTAAAGCCAACCATTGCACCCTACTGATCCACTCCTTTTGTATCACTATACTTTCTCATATAGCCATAGCCTAAAAGCTTCTAAGCATTTCAGGGCATCTAGAACTGCAGGCAGGCATCACAATAGTTATTTTAATACTAATTTGTATGTGTCCTTATATGTAATAATTTTTAAAGAGATAAGCAATGCATTATAGCTATTCCATAATCACTTTTCAACTTGGCACAAATTTTGTTAGAGTTTGGTAGAATGTCTTCAGACTAATTGAAATATGACTTACTTAAAACATGAAATTACCAAACTGAAAAGTATGTAAATTATCATTTTAATGCAGAAGTTGGTACATCTGGATTATAAATGAATGAATTTACTGAATTTATTTCCCTAACTGACTTCTATCACCTTGATGTGTTCAGTGCCACCCATGCTAATCACAAAACTTTGCCCAGAAAAGCTGACTGATACAAGTTCTTAAAAATTATAGCTCTAAAGATAAAATCCCCACTTACCCAGTAGCCTTCTAGTTCTTCCCATCAGACACAGTACTTCTCTTAATTTACATTTTAATTACTTCAAAGTTATTTAGCCATTTGCAAATATCAGATGACTAAGAGAGAAAAGGAGGAGAAATTACATCAAATTTTACAAAGTGTCAAGTTAGCAGACAGAAGATCTAGCTTTAAAGATCTGGGCCTTGTTGCCAACTGGCATTACCCAGTTCACAGGATGTTTGGGACATTAAAGAACAACTGCACTGCAGTTATTTTCTTTACTTCGATAAATGAACTCATACATCACATAACGGTCAGACAGAGGAGCTAGGTCGTGAAAAACATTAGTGACCGGTTCTTTTTTGAGTATGATTCAATCACAAAAGAGGAAAACAAAACTTTTCTTTGTAAATAGAAAAAAAAAAGTCATTAGGCCATTAATCACCAGGTAGCAATACTCTTTATATATTACCCTTTATTCCATTACTCTAATTTCCTTTTTTTAACACAGAATTGTGTCCATTAATCTTAACCAATTAAAATAGTGTCAGACAAATATGCTCGATATATGCCAGATCCTTTCTAACTTAATTACTGTGAGTAACATTTTGAAATGTGTCTAAGTTGCTTAGGAACCATTTGAATCATGGCCTGTACTTTTAAGATTTTGGCAAATTTCATCCTTTTGTAAAGACTTATTTCTGAAATGGACTGAATTCTGGATTATTTCATACAAAAAAAAATGCACTGGCAACACAAAGGACTGCATTATGATCAACTGTTACTAGCATAGGAGAACAGAATTGGAAATCAATGGAGCAAAACAAATCCATAGAGGAGGAGGCCTAAATGAGGGATAGAATAATGACAAGATTCAAATCCTTAATCTCTTTTGGTTTCTTCAAAGAGAGATGCAAAGAAAATGTAAAATATTGGAGATAACCAAAGTGGAAAGGAAAACTCTACCACTGTGACTACTGCTCTTACCTTCTCCTGTACCATCAGGCTCCTGTGTCACAGCACTCATCTGGCTCATGATTGCACTCAGCAGGCTTAGCCATAGGTGGGTACACCACCTCCAGTAGTGGATTCTACCTGGATGTGATACTCATGTTTTGCTGCCTTTTTCTCAAGTTTCTCTTTAATTCTCTCCTTATTACGTCCCCTTTTTTCCTTTCTTTTTTTTCTTTTTTAATTTTTTAAAAATTCTTTAAGTAGTTCTCAAAATATGCACAAAATTCTACCATGTATATATCCACTAAATTAAATAAGATTTTTTCAGTAACTCTTAGCTAAGTGCTATACTTAGTCAGCTGATCATATTTGCTTCATTATTTTATATAGCATAGAGAGTCATTTTAACATCTTGATTATGGTGGAATTAATCAGAACTCTGTTTTATCTTGGAGATAGGAGGCATTAGGCATCATCAGGCTAACACCTTGTGTGCAGTGGAAGAAAGCAAGCTCTTGCCACTGTTACTAAGGACCAGTATCAGTAAAACAAAACCAATAGGGTTGGTAGAAGGTAACTGACAGGAAACCTCATACCCTCTGCTTCTTTGAAAAGGGTGATAAATACATGAGAGTCTTTTTTCATTGTATATTTACTTACACTGTGTATGAATGACATATTTGAATAATGTCTACTTAGATTCTTTGGTTCAAGATACTGGAGTAATACAGAACTGGAGGAAATGCTAAAGAGATGAACTAACCAAAACTGAATATGTAAGAAGTAGAACAGAACAAAGAAATGTCATGAAGACTTTGTACCCAAATCTGAGAGTTTTCTGTAGTGAACTGCCATAGTGAAAAAATTCCCAGTTTATGTAGTTTAAACCAAATCACAGCCAAAGTGGTTCATTGATTTATTAACGTTGTTATTAACCACCAATGAGAGAATTATACACCAGGATCAGTATCAATAATGTAACAGATAAACCATGACAGTAGCCACTGAGAAAGTGGCTACAAACAACCAAA
The DNA here is from genome assembly GCF_001431845.1 of Calidris pugnax. Lineage (NCBI taxonomy): Eukaryota > Metazoa > Chordata > Aves > Charadriiformes > Scolopacidae > Calidris > Calidris pugnax. Next base: position 9,633,966 of record NW_015090830.1, on the reverse strand, counting down.
AACTCTAATCCCTCTCCATACTCACACACAGGGTTATGGGCACATCTCTCCGCATGGCCAGGTGAGTTACCAGTTCATCCTCTCACCTGTGAGTGCAAGTATCCTGATTGTATACTCCTCTGGGAGATGTAAGTGCTTTGGCTTCATATGTACCTCTGCCACTTCCTACAAGTCACTAATCCACATACCAGTGAGAAATGTAATCGAAGTGTTTTCACCAGCTACCACCATTAAGCCATTTGTTGTCAAGTCAACTGTTGTTGCTGTCAAAAAAACCTTTTTTACTGAGATTCAGAAAGAACCGTGCATCATCTCTCTCTCACCTCAACACCCCTTCCCAACCTAGTGCTAAATAACAATTTAGCCAGGGAGCATTAAAGCTGGATTGCATCTTTATTAGGAATAGTTTGTTTCTAGCATCAGAGAGAAAAAATAAGGATGACAAAATATTTTTAACTCTTCTAGAAAAAGTCCTGGAAATGTCTCTTCATATTTCTACACCGATTTCAAGAGCAAGTAGGTTAGAATAAATAGTTGTGGTACATTAGCCCTGGCCAGTAGCCAAAACCTACCCTGCATCTTGTTCACCGCCCTCTTCCATGGAATGGGGAGAAGACAGATGAAAGAAGAGAAGACTTGTGGGTTGAGATCAAACAGTCCAACAGGGAAAGCAAAAGCTGCGCATGCAAGCAAAGCCAAAAAAACATTCTCTGCAGATGTCCAGCCACTTCCTAGGAAGCAGGGCCTCAGCATATGTAAGCAACTGTCACGTGGGAAGAAAAATGCCATATCCACAAAGTCTTCCATACGTCCTCCTTTCCTTGAGCTTTTATTGCAGAACACAGCTTCATATGGTATGGAATACCCCTTTGATCAGCTGGGGTCACCTGTCCCAGCTGTCCCTGCCCCAACCACTTGCCCATCCCCAGCCTACTCTCTTGTGGCGGGGGGGAAAGCTGTGATGCTGTGGAAGCACTGTTCAGCAATAGCCAAAAGACTGGTGTGCTTTCAACACTGTTTTAGCCACAAATGCAAAGCACAGCGCCATATGGGCTCAAAAAAACATTCTCTGCAGATGTCCAGCCACTTCCTAGGAAGCAGGGCCTCAGCATATGTAAGCAACTGTCACGTGGGAAGAAAAATGCCATATCCACAAAGTCTTCCATACGTCCTCCTTTCCTTGAGCTTTTATTGCAGAACACAGCTTCATATGGTATGGAATACCCCTTTGATCAGCTGGGGTCACCTGTCCCAGCTGTCCCTGCCCCAACCACTTGCCCATCCCCAGCCTACTCTCTTGTGGCGGGGGGGAAAGCTGTGATGCTGTGGAAGCACTGTTCAGCAATAGCCAAAAGACTGGTGTGCTTTCAACACTGTTTTAGCCACAAATGCAAAGCACAGCGCCATATGGGCTGCTCTGAAGAAAGTTAACTCCATCCCAGCCAAACCCAGTACAACAATTGAGCACAGAAACCTTCCTGTTGTGTTCATTTATTGCCAAATACTATGATCACAGGAAATTGCACTTATTTTAATCCTGAATCTCGAAAAGAATCACATGCAATTATACTCAAAGATTACTTACTTTCATGAATTTGGTGAAAATTATATGATATGTACAAAAAAAAAGAAAAAACCTGTTGCAGAAAAAAAACAACCAAACAGGATAAGCTTTGGATCCGTAGTATGATAGCACTGCATAAACCCAGTATTGCTCATCTGTGGGCAAGCCAGTCCTGACAGGAGGAGAGTTACTAAAAGGAGACAAAACCATAGTATAACCATCTATAGTTTTGACCCTGGCTAACGTTAGGAAAGCAAGACCTGCCTTCTTCTTTCTATCACTGATATTACATGTGGTCATGGTAAATTAATTTTTTGGTAAAAATACAACAGCTAATTATGCAATTTTCTGTCAAGACACCATCAGGAAAGCAGAGAGGGAAGCTGAAGATACAACAAGCACTTCTAGCAGTAATGACAATGAAGAGAAATCAAGAGAATAACCACTTTACACAGTCATATAGCTGAGAAATAGAAGGACACGGCAACATGACAAGTGTAGTAGAAACATTTCAAAAGCTGATAATCGTTAAAAGCAGAAGCAAAACAAGTGTCTTCCACAAGACAGCAGTATCACTGCTTCCCTCCATATTTGTTTTTAATGGTTTTCCACATACAGGAGCTAAAATGTCTATTCTCTCCTGCCAAGCTGTTAATCAAATCCAAAATCATCACCCCAATGAAGAGCAGACCAACAAAGGAGCCCCATATTATAAAAAGAAAATTTAATAAATTAATTTAATAATGGGATAAAATACCATTTCTGGAAGTAAACATTCATCCAGGAACTAAAATATAATGTACAGATGATAAGGAAGCCATACGCATATCACAAAATGCCATGACTGTAAGGTATAACAGCCTTTTAGTAGGAGTAGAATACGTCTTAAGAAAACTAAAGAGGCATTTGAATGTCTGCCAGAAAAACGTACAAGTACATTGCACTCAACTGGACACGGCTTAATAGAGATGGGACTTGGGCCAAGGGATCAGGAGTCAATACTAGACTATCAGAAAAAAGAGAATGAGACAGGGAACAATGAAAACACAATTGACACTAACAAGGTTATTGATAAACACACATGACAAAGGACACTGGAGAAGACCGTGTCCAGTTATGGCATTATAAATTACAAGCTGCCATGAAGCTACTTCTGTGCTTGTAGAAGCATAATCAAGATCAGAACCTAGCCTAGGACAAGTATGCTCAGATTTGAACAGGTCAAAACATTTCATCATGCAATCAAAATTACTTGGATTCCCACATCACAGGAGCAAGTGATTATAAAGAATTAAATCGCTATTTTCCAATGACTAATAGACTTAGACTAACTACATTAACTTTCTTTAAATAAAGTCTGGGTTGGGGCATAGTGATACACTATAAAGGACTACTGGTCTAAATCTATACAGAAGTACAATCTCCTTCCTACAGAAAAAAGGTCAGGCTCAAATATTATTCCCTGCTCTGTCTCTAATCTGTTTCCTTTAGATGAGTGATCACAGATCCTATAGTCTTTCTCCCTTCAGGGTTTCTTTCAGGTCCACTTTGCACACCAAAGAACAACCAAAAGTAGTAAGATATTTTGAGAAGTTAATTTAAAATGAGTTTCTGGAATAAAACAATCTGCTTGTAAACTACTGCAACTGCAAAACTCACATACATCCATGTGAATTCGATGTCAAGCTCTTTTTTTACTTAACAATGTATCAGGAAGACAAAATCAGAAACATGGATAAACACTATTAATATTACATCTCTGTCATTACTTATTCATCTAACAGTTGTTATCTCTTATTATTACTGTTAAATGTCATCTCTTTCACTTTAAGTCCAAGTCTCTAGAGGACAGCAAACTTAAAACCTCCAGCCAGTAGACCACTAGGGAAAGACAAAATAACTGCTAGGAGTACTTATCTTCCTTACAGTTGAAAGATGTTTGTTCTCCCCTAACAAAACATTAAAGGCTTTAAAGGCCTTTAAAAACCCTCAACATGAAGGTGGATAAAGAAGTGCATTGCAAAAGCTTATATTCTCAGTTGATTTTTAACCCACTTCAGTGGTAGTCCAGAAGCAAGATGACCTAAAAAGAAAACTGTTCAAGTATTATTGTATATATCTATCCACTTTTTGTGGAATCTAGAACATTCTTTGAGATATCATTTTTTTCTTTTTTATTTTTAAACTGTAGTTTCTTGGCAATTAAAATTATAGATGTATATATGGTTCAGGTGGCAGATTTTTTTTTTAATAAAGTGTAGTTCTTTCTTGCCACTGTAACGTGATTGATGCAAAATTTCTTAAGTGATAATGTATATGAAAAGTAATAGAATGTACATATTTGTCATGTTATTTACCTGCAGAATGCATTGAATATACTCTAACATTTTTATTCCTTCCTCCTCTAGAATTAATTTTATTTTTTCTTTATCTTAAAAAGGATCTGCAGCATTTTTTTACATTTGCTCAGTTGTATTAGAGAAACTAATAGCTTCCCTGAAAAAGGGGAAAATGTCTACCAATGTCTCAGATTGAGTCATGCACTTCACTCACAGAGAGAAACAGTGACACATTTATTGACCTAAAACAGGGATTTAACAAAGTTTGATGATAAATGCAAGAGTATTTTAACAAGATTCGATGGCAAGGTACACTTGATTATTTACTGCATAGAGGACAGGGTCAGACAGAACTGTCAGGGAGACCTTCCCATCGAGTCATGAGGTTCAGAAAGGACCTTCTTGCTTTCTAAACTCCTTCTCAGAGAGGAGTCTAGGTGCAGCTGGATCCAGTCCTAGTCCCAGACTTTGTCAATGGTTTATGTCTAAAGGATTATATATGCCCAATCAAGCCCTTATATCATTTAGTTAAGATTTCAAAGATTAACTATAAACTACTGAGAGTTTGTCGCGGCAAGCAATCTTTAATCTGGGGAGGTAACCTGGAGAGGTGTCGCTACTCAAGGAGAGATTCTGACATGCAGCCTGCTGTTGTTTAGGAGAGCTCAAAGGACTCTTGGGCTGTTGGCTGTTTATGGGGGTAAGATGATTGACTTATAGTCATATTTGCATATCAACCAGAGTACTAGTACTGTGTTAGATGGGTGCATTGCTCAAAATAGCCCTTGGCTATTGTGTTGCTGTCTGTCTCCCAGAAACCACTTTGAGCCAGATGCAGCCATCACAACCAGATGCACCCACTATGATCAGCATGGATGGCTATCACTTGGGCAGGGTTATGGGAGATATAGGTCAGATTAGGGCTGGGGGAAGAGCACACTGTCATAACCCCCCCAGAAAAAGCTTCAGCTTCTTTCTGCTTGATGAACCATAAAGAGAATGTTGTATCATTATTACCAATGTCCCCTGATGTCCATGTTTGTATTTTCTTTTCCCTCTTCTCTTGCCATAGCAGATTAGTGCAATATGACTGCAGGACATTAAGAATGGTATGCAAAAGGTTCTGAAAAATCAACTCAAGTGAGTGATGCAAGGTATGTCACTTACATTTTTGCCCAAAAATTTCCTTAGTTGCCTAAAATTTTGCTCATCTTCATACTCAAAATATCTATCTGGTTGACTGAGCATTGGTCCTGTGTGAGAACATTTGGTACTAAAAAGCTGGTTGCGGTTGTGCATAAAATCCCTGAAGAGCCCATTGGGGTAATGCACACCTTATCTCTGTGGCTGCCTGCTTTTTCTCTGTACCAGCTCCCCCTTTGCTTCCTCACATGGCCTGGGACTGAGAATTTGCCTTCTTAACCAACACTAAATCTTTCATAATATTTCACTGAGAAGATTTTATTTGAAAAATGCTTTGGGAGCCCATGGCTTCACCTTTTCCATAAGGATCTAGCAAGAGGATTGTTTATCGAGCACAGGGGAGTTCTGGCTTCCACTCAAACAGTGATGGAAGGAAGCCCAAAAATACACTACCTAGGTGAGTGAGCCTGCTTTGGGTTTCCTTGTCTGGAGTGGGTCAGTGGGCAGGCAGGAATTTAACATTAATGGTGCCAAAACCAAAAGAAGCAGAAGATGCTTCTTTGTGTACCTTGAAGGGCTGAGAGCTCACTGCAGGACTAAGATACCTTGGTCTTTATTTCCATTCCCTTGGCATAATTTCAGATTTTCTATGAGACAGTAATGGACTGAAAATAAAAAGAAGGTCTAGAAAACTTGGTCTTTTTATTCACCTTTGCTGAGAGGAAGAAAAGAGCAGTCTGTCTCATCAAGTTTCCTACTGGAAATAAAGTTCTTCCCCAGCCTGCCTCCAGGCCTTCCTGGATGGTGATACAGTATTATCCATTGAAAGCCTTTCTGAAGGAATGGTTTTTCTTTAGTCTATATATTTGAACTCTGAAAAGTGGGGACAGAATTTTGGAGATTTTAAAGCTTAAGCTTCCTAGGAGATCTGTTGAGAACTAGGGTTTCAACAAAAAAGAAAGCAGACATTTGTGAACCTGTAACAAAGCTACTGTGAAAAATATACTCCTATAAGCTTGATATCTATTTTTAATGCACTATATTTAATTGATCTAAACATCCCCTATTATTTTAATTGCAATATAGTAATTTACTTTGTTGTCATAATATGTAATAGAAATTTTCTGGAGGGGAAAGTGACTTTCAAGTGAGTACAATGCAGTCACAATACTTGAAATACTTTCACATGCAGAATTTAAAAGCACACGAAGGTGAGCACCTACATTTGTACTGGTAATATAGCCAAGTTTAAAAAAAAAAAAAAATATTCTGTAAACAAGAAGAGTTGCTCACATAAATGCTGGCACATAGGTCTCATTAGTTTTTTCAAACCTCCCCAGTATTATATTAATAATTACAAGAAGTTTCATTAATACATGTGTTTCCATACTCAGTGAGTCATAATATTTCGTAACAAAAAAAAGAAGGAAGTGAAATAACATGCAAATAACATACAATCTGTGATTCCCAAGAATGAACGGATAATCAAGTTAAACATAGGTGAAGAATTGAAAGTGATACAAATATACGTCAAGTTTTTCTCTTCCATTTTTTCAATATTTCATTCATTTAATACAAGATAATTTTTTTTTCCTAACTCATTATCCTAACATTTTACTTTAAAAGGTAATACTCAGCTGACACTGAATTAAAATTGAATGCTGTCAACAAATTGTCTTTGTCAGGTAGCTGTCTGAATAACTATTAGTCTCAGCTACCTCTTTGATAAGTACTGCATCTAAATAATTTAACATAGCCCTGATCCTTGAAACTATAAAGGGATATAAGAAAGAGAAAACTTAGGCTGGTTCAAAAACAAGCTAAGGGCAATATCATTGCATTCCTAGAGGCATAATATAGTATTGATGAACCGTAAACATATTAGCAAGGAGTAAAATCCTCCATATCATTTAGAGAGCTCTTAGAAGAATGTGTTAGTTTCTTTGAACTGAAAAAAACATTTTTCTGCTATTCTGACACTACATAGGTATGTCAAGGACATTGAGGAATCACCAAGTACCATAAATAACAATTTTGCTCTTCAGAGTGTGTTCCAAAATTCATCAACATAGGAAAAATGTTGACCTTTTTTTTCTCCCTTATATAGAAAATCTTTTTAAAATTATACCCAGGAATTACCTAATTAAATAAGGACTAAATACATAGCAGGAAGAGTAATCAACTATTAGATACATTTATTTTCATGTCATTCATAGGGGTTATTCAGATCATTCCTTTAGGAGGCACCCAGTTAGATGAACTCCAAGAATTCCTCCGAAGTAGTAGAGAGAAGCAACTTCTACTAGTGTTGCTAGCAATAACCACTGGCAGAAATTCGCCTTCAAATTAAAAAAAAAAAAAGTAATTACTATTATATCACCCAAGAAAAGGTTACTATTGTATTACTTTTTTTTTTTTAATCACAGAAAACACTGATGAAATAGAAATGACAATGGCCCTTTTGCACATCTTAATAATAATGATTTGTGAATACAAATACTTTTCTTGTTTAAGTCTATGCCTGGCCCTTGTTTAGCAGCTGTAATATGTACAAATGCCTTCATTTATTATCTCTCTGCTGGTTTTCTCCATGTTTGCAGTGTTCCTCCACTATCTCACAGAAGGAAAACTATACCTTATAATATCTTAATATCATTCTGGCATTATGTTATTGACTGATAAATAAATATTCACAGCCTATAATTAAATAGCCCTGCAGTGTTATTTGAATATCTTTTGCAGTCTTAATGGAACTGGAACAAAACTAAGAGGTAGAAATGCTGAATTAAACTACATCAGTGTCCCATCTTTGACTGTGGTTGGTAGTATATGTAGAAGAGTATAAAAACAGAGCAGCCCTTTTCCTCTTATATATGCAATTCAGTAGAATCAGTGCATGTTTGAACTTTCATGAAAATGATGAGTAAACTTGGCTTTATATCCAAGTGTGTCTTCAGAAGACTAACTTTTGTTCTGGAGTAAGATGTAGTAAAAAAAGTTTAACTGTTTAGAATAGAATAGAATAGAATAGAATAGAATAGAATAGAATAGAACAGAACAGAACAGAACATTTCAGTTAGAAGCTACCTACAATGACCACCTTGTCCGGCTGCATGACCAATAAATATACAACATAATACACAGCTCCTGCAGATGCATTTTCATTTACTTGGATGTTAGTTCTTTATAGGAAAATAGTCCTAAGCATGTAATTTTAGATATCACTCAACTGGTATTTCATGACCCAGAAATATTAAGTGCTACTACAAAATATTTACTTCTGTGACTGAAATATTTTATACCTAGAAAATACGATCAATACATGCATGGTATATACAGGGTGTAAGCCCCAGTATACTTACTTTTGTGCACCTATTAGGGAGAAAAATGGTATATGCAGTCTCATTGAAAATTATACTGATTGTACTCAGATGTTTCTCAGAAAGTAAAATTCTTATTATATTCGGAATAAAATGTGTTGATATTAGGCCTTGGAATGACCCTTCATTTTGACTATTCATTGGTATTTAGAATCATAGAATGGTTCGGGTTGGAAGGGACGGAAAAGATCATTGAGTTCCAACCCCCCTGCCATGGCCAGGGACACCTCCCACTAGACCAGGTTGCTCAAAGCCCCATCTAGCCCGGCCTTGAACACCTCCAGGGAAGGGGTTTCCACAACTTCTCTGGGAAATCTGTTCCAGTGTCTCACCACCCTCACACTAAAGAATTTCTTCCTGATATCTAATCTAAATCTCACCTCTTTCAGTTTAAAAAGGTTTCCCCTCATCCTACCACCACAATCCCTGATAGAGTCCCTCCCCATCCCTCCTGTAGGCCCCATTTAGATATTGGAAGGCTGTTATAATGTCTCTTCGTGAAGCCATCTTGGCTGTAACCAGTCACCTCCTTATTTTCCATGTGCCTTAGCAGAGATTCCAGGAGGATCTTCTCCATGAGTTTGCCGGCCACAGAGATGAGACTGAACGGCATATAGTTCCCCGGGTCTTTCTTTTTTCTGTTTTTGAAAATGGGGTTTATGTTTCCCCTTTTCCAATCAGCGGCATCTTCACCAGATTGCCACGATTTTTCAAATATAACGGAAAGTGGCTTAGCAACTTCATGTGCCAGCTTTTAGCAGAGATTCCAGGAGGATCTTCTCCATGAGTTTGCCGGCCACAGAGATGAGACTGAACGGCATATAGTTCCCCGGGTCTTTCTTTTTTCTGTTTTTGAAAATGGGGTTTATGTTTCCCCTTTTCCAATCAGCGGCATCTTCACCAGATTGCCACGATTTTTCAAATATAACGGAAAGTGGCTTAGCAACTTCATGTGCCAGCTTCCTCAGGATCTGTGGATGGATTTCATCAGGCCCCATGGATACAATATGGAAAATGTCAAATTCAAGTGAAACATTAGCTCTTCAAGACAATTTTCATTTTATTTCAATTTTCTGGAAAATTTTAACATTTTTAAGGTTCATTCAAAAAAAAATTAAAAATAAACGTCAAATATCAAACCTCCTGTTAAATGAAACTTCCATTGTAACTTTCTATGGTAGTTTAAAAGGAAAAATAGCAGCAAAGAACTACTCATAGAACTGCAGGGATCAAATGGAGAATAATTTCACTAGGAATATCTGTGAATAGGTGACCTAAAATACCAAATGTATATAAATATTTAATTGCACCTGAAACTTATCAACAGCTTATTTTTTAGTGAAAAAAAGTGTATGTTCAAATGTATAATTCACTCATTTAATTGCCTATATTTCCCTTTAGACATATATTTATTTATAATATTTCCACTGTCAGGGAATATATCACTGATCCTATGCTTATTGCCTTCTAGTATGATACCCTGTTTTTGTTATAGTCTCCTGAGGGGACAAGAAAGATGGCTTTGATGTCAGCTTCAGTGATTCCACAGTATCAAAGGCAAGAAAAATTAATGATAACAGTGAAAGAAACTGCAAAACACAGTCCTAGAGACCTGGATTTCACATTCTCTAAGCACATGCCTTAGAGGATCGCCTCTTTGAATACCACTGCTAGTTAAAAAATAACTTGATAGTTTACTTCTTTTCTGTAGCAAGAAATATAACCTTTTATGCTGGCTGTGTTTCTAATGGGCAGCCTTTGAGCAACTGAGAACCTAATGGGAGATATTCACAGGACAGATCTACAATTTAACTAGATGAAATACCCAGAAGAAGAGTTCTTACTTGGATTTGAAGTATTTTAAAAAAATTACCTGGTAATTTAGCATCACTTTTTTAAGTTGCAAAACTGTTTAAGCTTTTGCCCCAAAATTCAACTAAATGGAGTCAAAGAGTTTCAAAGTAGGAAAACATTATGGGTTTTCTTTTTGGTACAAGCATTAAATGGTTTCACAGATGACATTATGATTAAAAAAAAAAAAAAGTAAGCTATTTGCATAAAAGGATGAGTGAAGACTTAATTTAAAATGCTGTCAAAAGTTCTGGAAAGTTTCAATCAATATCTGTATTGATGGGAAAAGTAACAACTACATTTGATGTTGTAAAAACCATAGTAGTTAACCCAAGGAAAGTTAAATACCTTGCAGTTCCATATCTGTTGGAGTTCTCTAATATGAATGAGTTTTGTCTTGTGGCAGACAGTCTAGCATGTGTTACCCTGTTTGAAAGCTAGTTGCTTTCATAGACTATAGTTCAGAATATATAGCACATCTGAGCTCAGCTTAAAATGACGAGGCAGTTTAAAATACCACCAATGTCTGAAAGTTAACTGTAGTGATTAGATGCCTGTCCAGGTTCCTGACTTCTACAGTCAAACAAAATCTGGGTACACTTTGCAGCCCACATTGACATTTTATACACCTGTGATGTAGTTCTTCTTGGTCTTTATTTGCTTGCAGCAAAAACTATTAGGAAGAGTTCATTTCAGTTGCTAATTATCAACAGTTGCCAATGCTTTAATTGTTTGACTTACAGACATATGGGATAATGGCATTTCTGATTTAATGTCTTTTTGCCTGCTTTGTGAAACAACTTTCCAAGTCTTGCTGAACACATTAGTATTGAGCCAGCATGTTTGGCATTTATCTTACTTGATGATGAACAACAGGGAAGAGCTCTCTGTTTTTTGATGAAACCCTACAAAGTGAAATTTGAATAGAAAATAATGCAGTTGCAGTGCTTTCAAACAGAAGTAAACAAAAAATGAAGAAAGGCCTGGAGACTACCTTTGAAATTCTTTGAAGAAGAGTATTATTGTTGTCTTGCAAAGTGTAAGGAAGAAGACAGAATCTTTTATAATCTCATTTAATTATAAATTCATCAGTACAGTGGTGTAGAACGGTGCCTGTAATCTCTTAATTCATTTAACTCAGAATCCCACCCACTACAAAACTCAAAAAAAAAATGTAGATATACTAACAGCAGTGTGATGGCAAATGGTGGAAGATATAAACTTTTAGTTCCTATAAAGGCGTAGACACAATGCTGTTTCACAGCAAAAATAAGTTGTCAGATCAGTACTCCATAGAATGACAAAATCACAGAAGAACTCATGTTAAAAAGGACCTCCAGAGGTCGTCCAGTCCAACCCGCTCCTGTAAATTCAAAGCAAGGCTAATCTGATCAGAAGGCCCAGAAACACATCCAGTTGCATCTTGAACACCTCCAAGGATAGAAATCTCCCCATGACTCTCAGCACCTGTTCCAGTGTTTTCCCCCATTGTGGTGCAATCGAAAAATTGCTGTATCTAGTCTGGATTTCCCATGTTCAAGCTTGTGGCCATTGTCTCATGTTCATTAGCTGTGAACTTTCAAAAAGAGTCTGACTTCATTCTGTCTGTATCACATAGTTACAGATAGTAGTATGATTACTCTTTCACCTTTTTTTCTGTAAAACAGATAAGTTCTCTTAGCCACCCTGCATACATCCTGTTCTCCAGCCCTCAGCCATCCTAATGAGCCTCTACTGGACTTGCTACAATACACCAATATCTTGTGTATTGTGAGACAATCAACTCACAGAATGGAAAATTTAAGGGGCAATTTTTTTATATCTTCTATGCATAAAGCTCGCTTGTAAGTTAGCATTCCTCTTCGTGAAAACCTGTCTGATAGAACCATTACAATTAAACAACAATTAATTGAACAATATCAAATTAGTAAAAATGTATGATGGTTATTCTTCCTCCTGCTGATGTAAAGCCAACCCTGAGAATGCTGGCAACATAAACGAGGTCTAAGGATTTAATAGGGATCACAAGACATTGAGGGTGACAGAGTCAATATTTTATTTTGTGAACTTGCTGAAACTTTACAGACTGAAAACTAGTAAAGAGTCATCTGCATTTTCAGTTCCAGTTTTCAGAACTAGAAGCAGAAACATCAAGCCTGTGCATGGGAAAAAGTCTCTGCAGGGAAGTTTCTGATCCCTAATTACAAATACATACCATATATATCTTGCGTTTTATTTAGTCAGCCTTAAAACTTTAAGAACAAAGGTGAACATAAGCAATAAATTCCAAACAATAATGTATAAAAAGAGTGCAGATGACCAGAACCCACAAGTGATTTTGAAGTTTAGATCATTTACAGTGGTTATGCTTTTGAATGCCATTGGACCTGCACTCTGATCTGATTTTCTTTTTCGGGTAACAAAAAACTTCAAAGTTTTACTGAGATTTTAACATCAACTCTCCAAGAACAAGCAGTGACATTTCTTTCCAGACTTGATTTCAGTAAAATCTCTACAGAATAAAGAGGAAATTTGGCCACAAAAGAATGGTTTTTAAAGCTTGCACACAGTTGCAGAACACAATCCCATTAAACCAAGAATAGTAAGTGTAACAATAACAAAATAATAACCAAGAGAGGAATAATGCTCTAAACTTCTTTCCAGATGGGAATCTTCCTGGATATTTCAGTGGGAAGAGCTCTGTCCACACAACTGGAGCTCAGATCCCTGCCAAAGTTGAATCCCACAGGCACAGATCATGCTATTTCCAACACTTCATTGGGTAGCTTCAAAACTAACAGCTAACGATGTCCAAAAATACCAAAATGTTAATTTTTTTTATCATTTTATGCATTCAGATTTACTTTAGCACAGAAGTCATCACCATTTCATATGAGTTTTTTTTCCAGCTATAGTAAAGCTATTTTGAAAACAAGCAAAGACTTTTCTAAAATTGAACTGATACACAGCCAGTACTGTTAGAAGCCATTTTGTGTTGAAGGAAGACTATTGAATAGATTAACATTTTTCTGTAAACTAAACAGCTCCACAAAGACTAGTCTTAATGTAGTAAAGAATGATTTCTTGCAAATGTAGCTGGGCTGCACCATGTGAGTGTTTTGATCCAGCCTTCAATATCTAAACTAAGGTGAATGGCATTTCTTGAAAAAGAACTGCTGCTCTGTGTATTACTAGGGACTATCCATATGCATTTAGCTTGTTGAATAAACAGTTGGTTTGTAGGCTCTCTTGGCCAAGTGGTTGTTGATTTTAAATAATGGAAAAGAAAATGAAAGAGAACAAAACAGTTTCACTTCCAAATGTATGGATTATTTATATTTTACCAGAGTGTGTCCCTTCTACTCAAAAGAAAATTGCTTACTGCTGTGTCATAGTTTTCCCACAGAAAGAAACGGAAACATTTTCCCTTAGTCCTAGGTCTGTGTGGTATATTTTTTTCATTTTATCTCATTTTTTTTGTTCTCAGTTAAGGTCTAAAGTCTGTATGGGATTTTGACAACATCATAACTCCCAGCCCAGATATTAAGCCATGTTTTGCTAAAAGCTTAGTAATATAGAACAAAATTTAGGTTTATGATTCAAGGCCTTAGAACTTAAATGCAAATAAAGGGTAAAAATGGACAGAAAAGACATAAGAGCAAGAAGGGGGCTGATATTAATTAGAATGACTTTTTTTTCCTCTGATGGGCTTTAAAAGAAAAGACACAGTTTAAGTTAAAAGAATGCAGATCCAATTGCAGTAAGTGAGCTGGACTCACTTGATCAAAGAGGTAGGATTGGAAAATTCTATTTGTAGCAGAACATAAATAGGAATGGCTGCATTTGACATGGTCAAAGAAAAAGGTGTTTGAATGGGAGAAAATATTTTGGAGAAATATTTAGGGAGGTTAGGGAGGGCCATACCTTTGTGATCATATGAAGAATAACCTCTGACCCCGGTTGAAACTGATGTCTCAGGTGAAGAGCATGCTTGTTTTATGGATTTTCTTGATAGATTGTGTTGAGTTGTCTGAAAATGTAGTTGGAAAAAAGTAGGTAGTATGTGTGTGTGTAGGGCATGGAGAAGTGGTAAGAGTTTTCCTTTATTCGTATTTAGCACTATCTGTCAGATAGGTATTCTGTAGACGTCATAGAACAGGCTTGAGTTTTCATGCAGAGACAAGAGAGGTTATGGACATAGACATAGCCCAGTGAAATGAAATATGATTCTTTAGTCTAACATATATCTTCTATTCTATTGTTTACTGATGTTAGTCACTTGCTCTTGTTACTCAAGGCAAAAAAAACTCCCACAGTTCACATAAATTTTCATGATACAGGAAACATCTTTTAGGGCCAGAAAAATTCCCTTCTCTTTCATTCCCCTACTGCAACAAGGTGCCATATATTGAAAGCATGACACTAAATGTCCTGAATATCCTGGAGTTGTGAGTGATCTTATTGGGAAGTAAATTACCTGCAGTACAGGATATGACTCCCAACTCTTTTGTGGTGTGCCTCACAGCTTTTTTTTTCCATCACCAATGTAATATTCATTAAAATCCACAGGTAAAAATGTGTTGTGTTATGCTGAAATTTAGAAAATAGCATTAAGATAATACTGTATATAGCAGTGGACCAAGGTTGAAAAAAGGCATGTATATATTAGAAAGAATAGTAACGAAGCTGATGCTTAAGATGTTTCATAATTTCTACCAACCACCTCTGTTATCAAAAGTCCAGAAATCTTAGTCAGGGCCTAGGACCTCATTATACTAAGTAATTTATGGCTGCAATCCTACTCCACAAATCCATGCTTCATTGTAAGGAAAAATAAAAGCCCTTAAGAAAAACTTCTAGCTTATATATTATCTAATAATAACAATAATAAGAATTATTATATTATATATAATATTGATATTAACTCAATATTCAATTTTATACAATATTTGCTATATAATGGTAATAGTATCTAGAACCTTTATTATCTGAAGCCTTTATTTAGGTATTTGGAAGTTTACAATGAAATAAAGCTTTCATACTGTACATCAGTAATATAATATTTACTCATGAAATAATGCTACAGATAATATATTAATATAAAGGCACATCCTTTTCTTGATAACGTTACAGTCTTCTCCAATATTCTTTGTTTATTAAGTTGGAGACTTTTTTTTTTTTTTAATTGAGGAAAGGAAATAATTAGAAGCACCTGTAAAGCAAGAAATATTGCACGCATTTCTCTACTAGAAATCTTAAGGACAACAGGGTGGCTATGAATAAAGAGGTATAAGAGCATACACAAATTATAGTTTAAATTTTCTGTTATTAATAAGACATGACAGAAGCATATTACACTGTGAGGTGAAGTTTTATTGTATGATTTGGTTTCTTAGAGATCCATGCAGGAAAACTGAAATACTTAGTTACAGAATATTTTTTTTACTGTCTCCTCTGCAGGCACAGATCAAAGAAAGCTGGATTGCTATTTATTGTTACATTACTTAATCACATTCTAAGTTCCACTAGTTATTTACCCACCTAAATTAGCAATTCATATCTCCAAGTAAACAAAAAATATAGAAAATTAAATAGAAAAATATAGACATGGCATTAATAAATAAATGGATGAATATATTACAGGTCAATGTCAGTTTAACAGCTCTGGTTTTTGTTTTGTCAGCGTGTCCATTTTCAGGGGCTTATAACATTGCAGTAAAATGCTGTCAGCCAGCTTTCAAACCACTCTGGTTAGGAACATCTGGATTTTGCTTTTCTGACAATTAAAGTTATTGACCAGCAAAAAGTTTTAATTCATCAAAATACATTTATATAAAGAAACATTTTTTCTTGTGCAACAGTAAAATTCAGTATTATTCTTTTTAAAAACCTGGTTAAGCTCAAACAGGAATATATTTGGAGCACTAAAACAAAAATAAAATCAGACTTAAATTGTTTATCTTCAGAATACTATTTTTTTATTGTTTTTGTTATGCTCACACAAAGTAATGTTGAGGAAAATATAGCTTAATATACAAGAATGCAAGAGTCACTGTTAGACTGTTTTTATTTTCCAGAAGCCATAACTTGCAAGATGCTTCACTGACAGAAAAAAAGTTAAGGTTCCTAAGCTGGAGAACTTTAACTAATTTTTAATGTTTATATAAAAGTCGTTAATCAGGGGAGAGAAAGTTTTATAAAAATGAAATGTTGCATTAACACAGTGAAGGCGTGCACACATCTATTCATTATTTTGTGTTTGCTTGTTTTTATTATATCTTGCATTCCAGAGCAATCTTTAAGGCAATGGAGGCTTTTATTTAGAAAATACTCCTGGGGAAGCTTATTTGAAATTGTTCTCACCAAATATAGGCTTAAGCTTTAAAGTTTTTACCACAGTTTTAAATCTCTTAAAGTTCAGGTCTCTGAAGACTATATGCAGATTCTCACATTTAGTATAAACAGGAACTGGATTCTGTAAGTATTTCTGCAGATCATTGCAGTCCTTTAAGTAGGCGGCCAAAGTAAAATGCCATTGGATCAGTTTGTAAACTTAATTATTTTGTTGGATGGAAAGTAATAAAAAGATCTATATTTGAAAATTTTTTTGTGAGGTTTTAGAATAAGAGATGGTTTCTTTGCCAGTTATAAAACGTATACATTCAGTAACACTATTAAGCTTAAAAAATTGTAGCTATGAACAGAGTCTTTGCTCTACTATGATCTCACAATATATTTGTATATCATTTTCTGGCCTGTTACATTATTCTTTCATGTTAAGTTAGTACCATTTGCACTGATGCCAACAGTGAAATTTCTTCCTGGGTTTGAACCTGGAAGGCTGGGATCTCTAACATCAGCAGGAGGCTTATCCACAGCATCTTCAATGGTAAGAGACTGTTGTCTTCTTTCCCTAGCCTTTGCTCTGTGAGCAAAGAACACCATGTAGCATGCATTCAACTTCTGTTTTAACATGCTGTGTCAAATAAAATATATAACTTGGGTCAGTATATGCTGAAATTATGGTTTTCTTAAAAATTTCATTTTTTCTTCAGTTTAAACAAGAATTTACGGAAATTTAACTTCATTTAAATTCAGGTCTTATCTCACTGTCCTTACTCTTCTAAGCAAATGCTTTCAGTAGTTGGAAAGATAGAATTGGGGGATTTTTTAACAGATTGGGCCCCAATTCTTCTTGGTTGTTTAAAATTCTTCTTGATTGATTGAGGACAAACAAATATTATTTTCAGGCATATTACATTCCTTGTCAGTCGAGAAGTATTAGAGAGTAAAAACAGTTTAGAACAAGAGTTTGGTATAATATTCTTATAAGGTCTATGATTTCTGACTCTACTGCTCTAATGCAGCTATTGTTAAAATTTCATAATCCTAATGTGAGATTATATCAAGTGGCTGCATCAGGAGGAAAAGGAGAAAAATGACAACAAGCAAATTTTGTGATAAATTATCTTATGTGTACACACCCTTTACTTATTAATTTAAACTTCATCTTTTATGTCTATTGAAACAAGAAACATTCTTATTGTTCTGTGATTACTTCTTTAATTTTTCCAATAGGGAACAACATCCTGCCACGGCCATGAGGAAGCAAAACTGAAAAAAGCAGGAAATGATGTGTGGAATACTGAAAAGGAATGGAAGGCTTTATTCAAGCAGAAAAACAATTAATTAAGAAACTCACATAATGATGGAACGAGCAAATATTACTGTTGAGAAACACAAAGAAATTATTCCTTTTTTTTCTTTTCTCTTTTCTTGTTTCCCCCAGACTCTACTATGTTTGTGGCTAATGAGGAGATATAGTCTCTCGTGTGTTTTCAATTGGCGGATTCTTTGTAGAAGAAATTTGGGTTTGAATCTCTGTCTTCATTTTGGTAACATTCACATTTTTTCTGTGTGCATTTAAGAGTGCAAGGAATAAAATATCATTTGTCTTTTTCTTTTGTACTAAGATCAGTGAAGATCCTCTTCAAGGTTTTCTTTGGAGTACATTCTCTTTGGAATAGGATGCTGAAGTACATTACTTGTCTTCTGTAAGAAGTCTAAGTCTCTGGCTGAAGTACTAAATGTTTTTCCTAGGGAAGAATATACATTATCTTGACATTTCCTATATTATGTTCTTCTACACATGAATGAACTATTACAACATCTTCCACATAGTAAATGACAAGCTGACATTTTCTTTTAGACAAGTACAAACACTTACCCTCTAATAACTACTTAGGCATAGAACCATTTGTTTTAAAAATCTTATTGTTTCATCTAGTTAACATCTTACACATTTCATTTAAAAAGAAATAACTTTTGAGAATTGCCTGACTTGGAGCTAATAACAGCAAAAGATGGAGATCCACTTTTGCTCATTAAAGTCCTGATAAAGAAGTAAGCAAGGCAACAAGTAGAAATAAATTCTTTATTTACTTAAGATGTTGAGACTGACTCCTAAAACAGTGAGAGGTATTCCTGCAGATCCAGAGGAAGTTTTCACATATTGAGTTTGTTTTTTCTTTCCTCTTTTAAATATTACTTGCATTTTCAATTTCCAGCCCAAGGTTTTTGTTAAAGCTCTGTCTATGTTAAATCAGCAGATGACAATGAAACTTGCTTAAACCTTTGATTCCATCCTTAAATCACACACAAAGGATGCTGCCAAATGTTGCAGAGTGGGAAGACACACACTGTTACCAGCCACCGTTCATAGTTTCTGCAGTATCTGGGCACAGAAAAGTTAAACAAAGATGAAGACATAATATTAATTCTGACTGGGCTAACTTGCTGTCTAAAGGTCAAAACCTTAGGTCTTTTGAGAGGTTACATTTCATCAGCTGCTATTATTGGACTTCTGGAGCAGAACATTAAAAATCTATTTCCACTAAAGAGTCACATATATAGCATCATATCTTCTGAACTTCTCTATATTTTTTGACGTGCCCAGTTATAGGAATAAGCCAAATGTAATCGTGCTGCATCTGGAGACCTGAGAACATCCCAAGAATACACTGATACCGATGGCCTATTCCGACTCATTCTCCCAT
The DNA here is from genome assembly GCF_001431845.1 of Calidris pugnax. Taxonomy (NCBI): domain Eukaryota; kingdom Metazoa; phylum Chordata; class Aves; order Charadriiformes; family Scolopacidae; genus Calidris; species Calidris pugnax. The sequence continues at coordinate 9,614,633 of NW_015090830.1, read as the reverse complement.
TCTCTCTACATCCATGCTCCTCTTATACTTTCTTTCCCTCGGCCATCACAGTTATCTTTTTTACTCATCTTCTCATTGATCTTGAGTTCTTTTGGATTTAGCCTCTTCTTCAATTTTCATTCTTTATACATCATACTAGCTCTTTAGTTCTTGATTGCCAAATTACAAAATGAAAACTTTAACATAATTACAGAAAAATAGATAGAAACCAAACAATGCTTATGAGCTAGAATGCCAGGCTTGTCAGAAAAGAAAACAGATCAGAAAGTGATCATTTTACAACAAGCAAAAGTTTAATTTACGGGCCTGATCCACACTGTTACACCTAAAGATGCTCTATGAAAGTGCCCCAGCGTTGGAATGTAAGCAAAGCCCTTGCTTCTTTGTTTCTTTACCTTACGTTGTTGCTTTTTATGTTAGAAAATCCGGATAGATTATGGGGCTGTGATCATAAATATCTACTTTCAGTCTAAAAAAGTTATAGATTGCCAACAAAATATGGGTGATAGATCCCTGGAAAATAGTTTTGTTTCTTGTAGCATGCTATTGCATGGCCTTTTCTACAAATCACAGTGTAATTGTAACACCTCAGCACTACAAGTATCATGAAGGGAAAGCATTCACATGAAATGAAGATACTGAATACAAACATCTCTTTGGCATTACACCACATAATGTAAAACAAGTGTCTTTCTTTTGTAAAACTATTAAAGCAAGCAATTGTTAGATTTATGATGCCAATTTATAAAAAATAAAGTATTAAAATTCTTCCTTATTTATATTAAAATGTTGTAAAATAGTAAATAAAAAAAAAATGTAAGTATTTTGTTTCATACATTATGCTATGAAGAAATTTACCAAGAGCAGAAAAAGTTCAAGGATATAAAATCTTAAAGCTGAGGATGGAAATTTCTTTTATTTTACCTCTTTTAACATTATTACTTTTCTTAAGTTTCTAGATCATGGGAAATAATACATGACTACGTAAAAACTTTATTTAATGACATAAGCAAAACACATGAAGTAAGTTCTATGTCCAAAAACGCCAGATTCAGGAAGTTTTTTATCTCCTAAGTAACTTTTTCAAAGCTTATTATTCCCGTGGAATTGATACTGACATTCCATGGGGATTTTTTTGTTTTACTTTGTTTTGGTTTTGGGGTTTTTTTGGTTTGTTTTCATCTTCCCCTTTTACTTTGGACTGGAGCATGTGGAAACCCCCATTGCTTTATACATACACAGATCTCATCCCTTCTCTGTTCAGCATGAAATTGAAACAAATTAAACCAAAGGCCATATTCCCTCCTTTATGAATATCTTTGACATTCAAAGTATTGCAACCAAATGTAAGTTCATGGTATGTAAAAATAAACCTTGGGATTCCACATGTAAAATCCCTCCAGATTATATGACTGTGGGAGAACTGGTGTTTGATTTCTTTCTCTTTTATCTCTGATTGTAGATACACTAATTCTGGTCATATGCAGTCTGCCTTTAATTGAGGCTTTGTATGAAATTTTTCATCCTTTGATGCAAGATTTCAAAGCTACAATGTAAGGTTGTGAAGTGACCAATAAGGGTCATAAAAAAACCCTGGAGTATTGTCGATGTCTTGGACACCAATGTAAGAACATGCTGAATTCTTTAACTGAGAGTCTGGCAAAAAAGGCTGAGATTGCAGTAACATAAGCCTGTAGCTATGGTTAAAGGTAGTGACAAAATCCCCTTTGCTTGTAATTAGAACAGGGATCAGGCTTTTGATAAACTACTTTTTGTACATATTATGTTGTAACCTTTGCTTTGGTGATCAAAGGGATTGGTTTCATTAGTTTTTGGATTTGATTGATTGGGGGTTTTTTGTTTGGGTGTGTTTGGGGGTTTTTTGTAGCTAAGTTCTGCCTTACTTTTGGTACACACTTTCCATTCCATTCCATTATACTATAGAATTTATTTACAGGTCATGGACCGATTTTTCCATTTAACTCAATCTTGTTTTAATATTTCATTCCTACACATCTCATTCCTGGCTCCTGGGCAGGATATTGCAGACACAGCGGGTTTTCAAATTTCTTGCCCTAAGGGCTAAAACATATATACATATATTTTAAAAAAAATAAATAATAAATCATTTAAACTGCTATCCCACAAATATACTGGTTTGGGCATTGCATAATGAATTACAGACATGAAACGTGACTAAAGTCTCATAACTGAATACAAACTATATATTACACTTGGAACTTTTTTATTTTTGTTGTAGAAGCTGGGAGAGGATGTGTACTAATTCAACTACTTTGGTAGAGAACAGCAGTCATCTGCTTCCACACACAGGCAGGCTCACTGCCTGCCGGCTTGGAGCGTGGGCAAGGAAATCTCACCTCTTCCTGTTCAGAGACACTTGTCCTGGAACATACCCAGTTTATTGTGTTGCAAGGTCCTGGGTTGTTTTAATACATTTTCTGTGTTTAAAATAACAGTCTCCAAAAGATCTGGGGAAGGTAAACATGTCTGTCCTTGGCTATTTTTGGGGATGAAAATAAGTTTAAGCCTAAGAAATGCAGGGAAAAAGGACTAGGAGAAAACTTGAGCAGCAACAACTATTTTGTATCTTTAAAAATCCATTGATTCTGAAGGTTCCTGCAGAAGTGATTTAGTACTTAGAAATATAGAATTGTAGAATCATAGAATAGTTGGGGTTGGAAGGTTCCTTTAAAGGTCACCTAATGCTAATAAGTTTGTCCTCTTCTTTCCTGTAGGCCCCCTTTAAGTACTGGAAGGCCACAATAAGGTCTCCCCAGAGCCTTCTCTTCTCAATGCTGAATAGCCCCAACTCTCTCAACCTGTCCTCATAGGAGATGTGTTCCAGTCAACTGATCATTTCTGTGGCCCTCCTCTGGACCTGCTCCAACAGGCCCAGATCTCTTCAGTCACCTTAAATAACAGACAATTGAGTACTTGGCTTAATGAAACTGCACTTTGTGTAGCAAGAAAATGCTCATTTTGTTTAATCATTTGAGTTGCCACCATGAAAGAACATGATCATTTCTTATCAAATTCATTGACATTGCATGTTGTCATCCCCAGAGGCATAGCTTTCTACAGTGCTTGAACATATTTTGACCTATTTGTTTTTACTGCTTTCTCTGATAAGTGATTTCATATATAACAGCAGGACAGATGCAGGCCCTTGAACCAAAGTGCAGTGCAAGGATGACAGGATGCAGAAGCCAGAAAAAGATACTAATTATATAAACCACTGCAGAATAACATCTTTATTCAGCTTTCCCATTTATCATGTCATGGCAGCATATGAGTCAGAGAACTACTTAAAATAACTTTTTAAAAAGAATTTATGCAGGGTATCTGCTGCACCAGACCTCCCTGACAGACCATTGATTCTAGTGTTGCTTCAAAACAAATAAATACACAAATATATATACATATATTTATTGGAAATTCTAGCATTCTGAGTACAATAATCCCCCCCTCAGAGGGACACAGTCCCCCTGTATCCCACTGAGCTGAGCAGGGTCAAGATCAGGACTGATCCTGGTGGGTGCATTGGTGGGAAATGGCCAGGTGAAGTTATGGTGACTGAGGGGTTGAGGCAGAAGACTGGGGGAGACAAGCTATGATCTATGAGAAAGCTTTGCCAGTAAGCTGAAAGCGAAACTTTCAACTACTTTTTGCTGCAGAGTGTTCAATAATCCAAATGAAAACATGGAGCTATTGCCAGGAAAATGAGCACATATCAGAATCCCTCAAAATCCAGTCATGCAGGAACTCAAAGAAGAATTCAGAACTTAGTTCCCAGCTACTACAGGTGCACAAGCAGAAAAGTCCTGGAGTAAGTCTGAGGAGATATGAATTCAGTTTCTAAATCAGACCCAATCTGCATCATGGCTTTTGCCAAGACATGTGACAGAAACCTACAGGATAACTGAGTCTTCTCCCTTTGTATCAATAGATTATCACAAACATAAGGCCATATTTAAATGTATTAGACTCCTTTTAAAATTATTTAGGTTTTTTGGGGGAGAACAAGGACTAGATCTCATTAAAAGTTGGATGAATAATCACCCAGTGGAAAATAGATTTCATTGCATCAATGCAAAAAAAAGAGTTCTTCTTTACTGATAGGTCTATTGTCCTCTTTAAGAAACTGGATTGTTTTCTTCTTAGTCTGAGAGCAAAGCTATTGTTTCCAGCTTTAAAACTGACCAAACAAACAAACAAACCCCTCCTAAGTCTCTCCGTGGATTCTCATTTAACAGTCAGCACTGTAAATTTTCATTTATTTATTTATTTATTTCCAGATCATGATCAGCACAACACTTCAACTCTTCACTTCATCTCTGAACACCTCACAGCTTAGTTTTTGGTAAAATCTCAGAAGTCTAGAAAAAAAATGATAACAGCATGCAAGTTGACATTTTCTGCTCATAATGTATCTACAAGAGAGTTAATTTTCAAGCAATTCTAGGTGATAAATGTTCACTTTTTGTCTTATCATTTTACTTCTGCTTCCACAAAATATATTCCCCCAAGGGCCTTTCAATACTTTTGAGTTATAGCAGGAAAGAGCTGAACGAACAAATTTGTCCACATTGATCAAAGCTGACATTCAGGTTACCCTTCAGAGGCCTTCTATGCCCATTTTCCTCACCCTGCTGTTTTCAAGGCTTCTCATGTGTTTTCATGATTGGTGATAAGCCTTTTTGACGTGCATTTTGTATCCAGCTTTTGATTTCCTAAGTATGGGAATTTCCAGATTTGAACCTTGCCAAATTAATTTTTCAGATTAATTTTCATCAATAGGAAATTGCCTACTCAAGTGCAATATGGATAATTCTGGCCCTGAATATTTTAAAAACATTGCCTATACACTGCTCCAACTTCAAATTTTCATGCTAGTCAATGAATATTCATGAAAACATTTTCCTTTTAGAAAACTTTGAGATAATTTTCAGTTAAATAGAAGGAACTAATTACGAACTACTGTAACTAGACTACAAAGCTTGAATCCTATTTGGTAAATTTTTCAGTCTTGACATATGCACATCTATATTTCTTGAATAGTGTGGGATAGAATTTTTAAAGTTTGTTCAGTCACACTGTGTGCAGTTTTATATATTGCATGGAGCAAGCATGTCAAGGCAACACACTAAGAGAGCCTATAATTAAAAAAATGCCTGGCTGTAACCTTTATATTACCATGATTAAAAAAGACAGTAACACATATTTGTGCATTCTATATGTGGATGTTACAGATCAGTGACTAGTATCTTTTAACCAAGAAAATTAAGTAGGCAAGAAAAACATGTAGTTTAGAAGTACTATAAACAACACACAATGTTGTACAGTCAACACTCAATTTTAAATCTGGTACAAGTTGACATAATTAAAATAAACATAGTATGCATTTTTATGGGGAGAAATTTCAAAGCAAGCTTTCATACCAGAAGAGACTCAAAAAGTGTGCAAGATAAAAGACTTTATATATTAAAAATAAATTCCTAACCATCAGAACTTCCTACTTCCATCAGCTGAATCTGTTACTATCCACTTACTAGGTTATTACAGTAATAAACTAATTACATTATTGCTAATTACAGTTTCCAATTCCTATCCCTCTTTCTCTCCCCCAGCCAAGGTGAGGGGGAATTATTCTTGCTGCAATAAAACCAGCAAGTATACACAATAAATTCATTTCATGAGCAATTCAAATCTTGGAGTTTATTTTTTTAAGCAAGAACAATACACACGGAAATAATTACAAAGCAATTTATAAATAGTTGTGAATTTTGTATGATTCATCTTTTATGAGTAGTTAGCCTGGTAATAAGATGACTTCTTTCCTGGTTTTTCCAAAGTGTTGAATATCCACATCTCCCACTGATTTTGTCTTGTGGGTTTGCTTGTTCAGCACTCTGAAAAATAAAGCCCAGAGATCATTTGGTCGAACAGCTGGACATTGTTCCACAGAAATTAATTTGACATGAGAAATCAGCAATAGGAAAGTTCCCACAAAATACAAAATAAATAAATAAATAAATTTAAAAGTTGCTTAGACAGTTTAGCACTAAGCCAAAAAACAAACAAAATAACCCCCTTTATCTTAGAAAGTATATATGTCTTTCCATACAAGTGTGTGAACTGTAGAAACTGCTGGTTTGTGAAACAGAAAAGCTAGAATACATCCACACATCATTGAGGTTCAACACTCGGATACTGGTACTATTTTTAACTTCTGAAGACTCTTAATCATAGAATCCTAGAATCATAGAATGGTCTGGGCCAGAAGGGACCTCCGAAGGTCAACTAGTCTGACCTCCCCACAATCAGCAGGGACACCCCCAACTAGACCAGGTTGCCCAGAGTCTCATCAAGCCTCACTTCGAATATCTCCAGGGAAGGGGCCTCAGCCTTGACAACCTTAGCTACTCCCTCGGCAACCTGTTCCATTGTGCCACCACCCTCACAGTAAAGAACTTGTTCCTAATTTCCAATCTAAATCTGCTCTTCTCCAGCTTGAAGATCTTTACTTTTTTCTTAACACCTGGTATGAATCAAATCATATTTGCTTTCTGAACTGATATAGATATTAAAAATGCTAAACCCACACCACAAGCACAGATTAGAGATTGAGGAAGAAACAGTGCTTCCCAGTACTCATGATGTTTTTCTTGATTTATGCATGCTTGTGAGTATGAACTTGGCTCAATGAAACTTAATTTGTCTAAGTTCCAGTTCTGTACATGTAGCATGCATGTGTAAAAAAACTAGATGGTCTATGGGAGTCAGTGTAGATATTTAAGGAAATATGTAATGGATTTGCAGAGTAGATGAACACTTGGTAGTAAAATGTCAATGAGGTTGAAAATATGGCTTTGGGACATGGAAACATAATTACAATGCTAATCAAGGACAATGCAAGACTCTCAAGTAAAGTTGACAAGCTTGAGAATTAATCCAGGATTAAGCATTTCAAGATTACTGGTGTCCCAGTGAGGAAAAGCCTAAGAATTTAGTAATATTTCTGGCAGCACTTCAGAAAGATGAAGCAAAATATTATTTATTTCCAGAATGATACTAAGCTTCCTCACTATATTAATTTGTATCCAGCCATCTCTTCATAGCTACTTCCCAGACTGGTCCAGTTTTGTTTTTTTTTTTCCTTAAGAAACACCACAATACGCAAAGGAAAATCCACTTTGCTTATATACACACTGATAGTGGTACATTTATTCCCCCTCATGTCTTACATGATTGTAAAATACTTCCTCCATTCAAAAATATGTATATAACTCTCCATACTAGTGTGTGTAGACAACAGTCAGACCGTGGAAATTGATAGATCAATTGAAGAAATTAACACTCTATCCCTTATAAGCTATTTATTGCTGTCTATCAGATATGTTATCAGATTACACAAAAAAAATCACAGGGCTTTTATATGTGTTTTCACTTGCGTGTAACTAGCAGGGAAAGACTAATTATACCTTTTATTCACCCTTATTATCCCACTCTTAAAATCCAGCTAAATTGTAACAATTATAAATATAAAACTTGCTTATGATTCAAATTCTATACCTCAGATAAAAGACAGCTCAGCATAATTATTTTTCTCCACACTGAAAAGCATGGATAGATGGCAACATTCCCAGATGAACATAACTTTTTATTGCTTCGAACTTTTGCTGTGAAGCACCATTTTCTCATTTCATCGTATTGCTTGTTACATGGAAATTGAGGTTGACAAATGGCATGAGTCTCAAAAGATGGAAGACTGTTTTTCTAACCTTTTCTGCTAGCCCCACAATAGACAGCATTTGTATCACAAGAAGACTGAAAAGATTTTCTCTTATTTTCAGCTAGAAGAAGCGTAGCTAATTTATACTTCAATGACATGTGTTATTGAGAAATTACATGATTACATTCTACTGGAGAGACATGAATTGTCACTTTTTTATTACTATAAAGGTCTAAATTGGCATGACAAGCCAGCTTGATTTACCTTATCTGTATCATGTCTGACTAATGTATGTCTGTGTATCTTTTGCCTAGTGCAAACAGGCAAACATCAACTTCATCGATTGTTTAGGATTCAGATTAGGATTAAGGTTGTTTAGGATTCAGTTTTTCCATAGAAAGAAGGGAAAGATGAATAATGTAAAGTTCACAGTTAATTTCCAAAATGCAGGTATAAGTCAAAATAGAATGCAGTACCTGTTTCACTTAGACTAGATACATTTCCTTTCTATTAAATAAGGGATTTTACTTAATTTCAGGAAAATGGGTTAAATTATCTTTTTGTTTAGATTTAGAGACATAACATTGGGATTAGGAGTGCATCACAAAGGAATTCCAGACACTCCAGCCAGTAAATCAGCTTCATCTGGTGCCCAAATTAAATGCTTCTATACAAAGGCACATAGCACGGGGAACAAACAAGAGGAGCTAGAGAAGTGTGCACACCTGGAGGGCTATTACCTTACTGGCATCACAGAGATGTGGAGGGGTGGCTTCTATGACTGGAGTTGGAATGGAAGGATATATGCTCTTTCAGAAGGACAGGCAGGCTTAATGTGGAGGGGATGTCACCCTCTATGTCAATGACCAGCTGGAGTGCATGGAGCTCGGCCTGGGGATGGATGAGGAGATGACAGAGACTTTATGGCTCAGGACTAAAGGGAGGACAGGGACAGGTGACATTACAGTGCAGATCTGCTACAGGCCACCCAATCAGGAAGACAGAGTGGATGAAGCCCTCTATAGACAGATAAGAGCAGCCTCATGATCACAAGCCCTGGTCCTTTTGGCCGTGCTTCAACTACTCTGATATCTGTTGAAGGGACAACACAGCAGGGCATAAGTAATCCAGGAGATTCCTGGAATACGTTGATGACAACTTCCTTCTCCAAGTGAAGGAGAGGCGCTATCCTGGACCTTGTTGTCACCAACAGGGAGGGCTCGGTGGGGAATGTGAAGCTCAAGGGTAACCTTAGTTGCAGTGACCATGAGATGGTAGAGTTCAAGATCCTTAGGATGGAGAGGAAGACGCACAGTAAGCTCACTTCCCTAGACTTCAGGAGAGCAGACATTGACCTCTTCAGGAATCTGCTTGGTGGAGTACTGTGAGATAAAACCCTGGAGGGAAAAGGAGCCCAAGAAAGCTGGTTAGTATTCAAGGATCACCTTCTCCAAGCTCAGGAGTGATGCATCCCAACAAAGAGGAAGTCAGGCAAGAACACCAGGAGTCCTGCATGGTTGAACAAGGAGTTCCTGGACAAACTCAAACACAAAAAGGAAGACTACAGAGGGTGGAAGCAAGAACAGGTAGTCTGGGAGGAATTTACCCAAGCAGCCAGGGATCAGGTTAGAAAAGCTAAAGCCCAGATAGAGTAAAATATGCCAAGGATGTCAAGGGCAACAAGAAAAGCTTATATACATCAGTGATAAAAGGAAAACTAGGGAAAATATGTGTCCTCTCTGGAAGGAAACAGGAGACTTGGTCATGCAGTACGTGGAGAAAGCTGAAGTACTCAATGACTTTTTTGCCTCAGTCTTCAATGGCAAGTACTCTAGCCACACTGCCAAAGTCACAGATGGCAAAGGCAGGGACTATGACAATGAGGTACCACCTACAGCAGGAGAAGACCAGGTTCGAGATGTCGATGTCCAAGTGGAGACCAGTGATGAATGGCATTCCTCAGGGGTTGGTATTGATGAGACTGGAACTGGCTACCCAGGGAAGTTATGAAGTTATGAATCCCTGTTAGGATGGAGAGGAAGACGCACAGTAAGCTCACTTCCCTAGACTTCAGGAGAGCAGACATTGACCTCTTCAGGAATCTGCTTGGTGGAGTACTGTGAGATAAAACCCTGGAGGGAAAAGGAGCCCAAGAAAGCTGGTTAGTATTCAAGGATCACCTTCTCCAAGCTCAGGAGTGATGCATCCCAACAAAGAGGAAGTCAGGCAAGAACACCAGGAGTCCTGCATGGTTGAACAAGGAGTTCCTGGACAAACTCAAACACAAAAAGGAAGACTACAGAGGGTGGAAGCAAGAACAGGTAGTCTGGGAGGAATTTACCCAAGCAGCCAGGGATCAGGTTAGAAAAGCTAAAGCCCAGATAGAGTAAAATATGCCAAGGATGTCAAGGGCAACAAGAAAAGCTTATATACATCAGTGATAAAAGGAAAACTAGGGAAAATATGTGTCCTCTCTGGAAGGAAACAGGAGACTTGGTCATGCAGTACGTGGAGAAAGCTGAAGTACTCAATGACTTTTTTGCCTCAGTCTTCAATGGCAAGTACTCTAGCCACACTGCCAAAGTCACAGATGGCAAAGGCAGGGACTATGACAATGAGGTACCACCTACAGCAGGAGAAGACCAGGTTCGAGATGTCGATGTCCAAGTGGAGACCAGTGATGAATGGCATTCCTCAGGGGTTGGTATTGATGAGACTGGAACTGGCTACCCAGGGAAGTTATGAAGTTATGAATCCCTGCAAGTGTTCAAGGCCAGGTTGGGGGGGGGCTTTGAGTAACCTAGTCTAGTGGACAATGTCCCTGCCCATTGCAGGGGGTTTGGAAAAGATGATCTTTAAGATCCTTTCCAACCTAAACCATTCTGTGATTCTATGATTCTATTATTTCAATAAAGGTTGAATATGAGGTAAGGAGATTTAAATGAAAAAGCCTGTTGATAAATAGGAAGAGAAGTATGGGTAGTTATCACACTTCAGAGTCTGTGGTCAGAATAAACCAATGTCCCTTATTTCTTTAGTCTGCCAGCTGCCAACTGAGAGCATATATTTAGACTTTCAGGAAGATAATAAATGGCTTTAATATGTAACTCATACTCCAAGATGGAATTTCCCCATGTCAGTAACATATTTTTGTCAGAAAAGTCTGTCAGAGCATCTGGAATGGCATGTAATTATTTATAAATCCAGCACCAGACTCCAAGTACTCATTCTAGCATTAGACAGTACAATGAAATTCAGGATACCTGAAATTTTCCAAAACTGGCCATATTAGAATCTTAACATTCTAAAACCATCAACAATTATCCTTGGCTACTTCTAATAAGAACTAGCCCTTCAGCAATCAAGTATGGAGAAAGGGATATGTCAAGAAAAATAACATAAGTGTGTATTATAGTAGTAGATGAAGATATCCAGTAGATTAGAGATATCCAATGTGAAATGCTGTGAGGGGTATACCTGAGTCACACCCCCTGAATCACTTACCCATTGTGAGCTGGGAAAGCATAGAACAGATTTAAGGGATTTGAAGAAAGATTAATCATTTTTCAGATACGAAGGGTCAGAATAATAAGAATATGTTGTCAATTCCTGCAATATGGTTTGGAAAAAGGAAGGAAGATATTTGTTGAAAAACAGCTATGTATCGCCAAATAAGTGTACAGATACTGCTAGCAAAACTGTAGGTGGGTGTCAATGACTTGATATCACATAAGGGATGAAAGGTTGGGCAGACATAGGCCATAAAGACTTAACATATGAAATCAAGTCATTTATGTTTGGTGCAGCAGAGAAGAGAAACTGTTGTGAGAAGTAAAGAGAAGATTAGCAAGAGCTGATCCTAGCTATGAAGGTTTGTATGGTTTTTGTAGATTATAGTCTGTGTAGTGGTAATGGATTTATTGCAGAGTGACATCCAAATGTGTATATTTCCTGCAAATTATGAATTAAAATATGTCAAGCTGTTTTTTGAGTTATAGGTCATCAAAAAATTCTTTGATAAAAAGCAGCTGCATACTGAAGGTTACAAGCAGACTCCTGTTATATGCTAAAATGTTTGTTCTTTCTTTATTCTGCATAGAAAAAATATTCTTAAATTGCCACCAAGCAACAATGAAAAATTTGTACATGCTTTGAGGGCCAATGATCAAACTAACTTATATATATTTTAAAATAACCGTTTTCTGTTATTATATGTAAAACATCTAACATCTTTCTGAGTCACTTCATTTTAAAAAAAGAAAGACTTTCAAACAAAGAAATTTTGACACAAGATTTATGCCTCACTTAAAGTCAAACAAGACTAAAAACTAGAAAATAAGCAATGTGCATGTCCACACATACATAAATACTGTGAATCATATTTTATAAATTATATTCAGCCACAAGAAAATAATACGTGTTGAGAGAGAAGCAGTGCAGAGAACTTGCTGGGAGCTTTGAGAGATCTGCATACCTGTAAAGAATAGGTAAAAGTGTGATTTCTTTTGAATGAAAGGGCTGTTCTTGTCAGTTGAGAGCTAGGATGCTCAAAGCCCCGAGTCCTCCTCTACAGGGAGCAGCTGGGTTGTCTGACGCCCTGTCATTTAAACTGTTAAGGTCAGAAAAATTCAGAAACTTACTTGGAAACTTACATTGACCCTAACATAGATGTTTGTAGTGGAGCTGATGACCCTGGAGAGATTATAGCAGAATATGGCTTAGAGTTATTACACTCTATAAAAATGAATGCGTCTCTTGCTTTTAAAGGTCAAAAAAATCAGAACAGTATTATCTTCATGTTCATCCTCTGTGAATACTGTTTCATGCATTTGAGTTTCACTTAAATCTTTCCTTTTACAAAAAGCAGACTAATTTTCTGAATAGAATGGCTATTTATTAGGATGTCTGAACTGTGCTTTCTAATAAACTCCAAAAAATAAATACAACAGTATCTTTTCCTCAGTTTCCTGCTTTTCAAAAATACCCTCCCTGCAGAGATTATGTCAATTAACTACAGAAATACTCTTGAGTTTCAAGAGTGTCTCAACTTATGTGCTTGAGTGAGTTGATTGTTTATTGTATAGTATGTCTCAAACGTACGATATGTCTGGTGGAGTTTAATGTTTACTGAATATCACAGAATGGGAATCTGTACTGGGAAATTATTGAGTAAAATATTAATTACCTGGAGTATCTCAGTAAATATTGGCAGTATTTTAATGGAAACCATCACCTAGTTCAAGTAATCAATAGGCTCTTAAGCTTGCAATGAGGTCTGCAGAAATGTAAATTCTTAATGAAAGATTAGGACTTCAGACTGATGTATCCTTGACATTATCCTGAGATTTAACTTCTCAAAGACACAGGTTTTCTAACAATGCACAAGCCAAATAGCACAAACTGAAATAAAACCAGATTAATATTATTAAGAAAATTATGCTTATTCAAATAGTTCTTGCTTTACTACTTACTTTTGGGTATCCTAAAATTATGTTATGGCAAAACAGCTTATTTCTTTCATTGGGTGTTCAGAAGTATATGTGTTTTAGAAATGTAGCTAGAGGCAATCCAGGAGTATTCTTATTTCCTTGGCAACATCTCAGTTTGATCCTTTCTTGACGAATATTTGTGTGCTTATCTGTATATGTCTACCTGCCTACATAAAAGCATAATGGCTATTTAAGTTTGTTGACTGTTTCTAGAAAGCTGCTTAGTCTAATGCAATGTAATTTGCTGTATCCTTTAAAATCAACTCTTACAGATAATATTCCAATAGTTTTGGAGTTTGTCTTTCAATTTGCACAGTTTTAGACACAAAATAGAGCATAATCTGCAAATGTCCTCTTTTATTGAGGTAAGACAATTTAGAGTACTGACCTGCAGTAGCAAACTACTGTCCATTTTTCCATTAACTTGAATTTTTTGTCCACAGATTTTTTTTGTCTACAGTTATCAAGTAGCTGTGTGATCTTGCCCTTTTAGATGATCTTCAGTGTTTTGGCATAACAGTTGTACCTCTCATCAGTACCTTGTTTAAGCAAGCGATCTTCTCATTCTTGTAGTTTTCTACCTTGACAATACAAACATTTCAAACAGTCTTTAACTATAACATTTTCCAGTAAAATCAGTGTCTCTTCAGTATTTGAACAATTCATCTAGTGTCTGCATATTTCCTTTTATTCCTCTTATCTGTCCAGACCCTTGTATTAGAAAGCAACTTCTGAAAGCTGTAGTCTGAACTTCTCTCCTACATTATTGTTAAAAGTTTAAACACTGCAACAATTGCATTTTTACCATCAATTTCTTAATATCACATAAGTTTTGTAGTCAAAATAATGTCTTTCAGTATATAGAGTTAACAGCATTACAAAAAAACATTCCTGTCTCCATAATATTTTATAGTAAACACTTTTCTAATAGATATCTGGTGTATTTACATAATGATGATTTCGGATGTAATAAATTTGCTATATTAATGTTACTTTTGGAAAAGTAAATTTGCTATATTAATGTTACTTTTGGAAACTGGGGGAACAGAAAAAGGATAGGGTAAACATAAAGTGATGGTTTTATTTTCCATTATTGCAAATTAAGATGATGCTTTTGCAGCTAGCTTTTGCAGCTAGCTTTGCTTCATTGGATTAATTTAAAAATGAAGGAAAGTGCTGCCAATATGAAAAATTCTGTGCAAGAAATGTAGCTCCACTGAATACTTCAAGTGAAAACCTTGCATACTAACCATACACTTTAAAAATTGTTTTCTATTAAGAACAGTGAAAAATAGGCTATTAAAATATCATTTGAAATATGCAAACAGTGAATTCAGATATCTTTATTCATCATCATAGCTTTGTTGTAAGTGGCAATAGAGTTGGAATACTCTAAGAGCAAAATTTCTTGGTAAACTAGACTAACAATAAAATTAGGAAAAAAGTATGTATTTCAACTGAGCTTTAAAGCCAGCTACAGACTAGTCACAGACATTGACCCTATTTCCTATTCATTATTATCATTTTCTATTATTAAAGTGTAATTCTTTAAATCAGAAGATTCTAGAGTAAAGTATTTAAGTATCTAAGTGTATTGATTTTTTCATGAAAGTCAGCTGGGCTAGGATTCTAACATTTTTTTATATTTTTGAGTATGTTGGTTTAGCTCCTAACTTCAGATGGTACTATGAGAAGACAAAAGAGACTATAAGCTACATTTTGTGCCTTCTTCTCAGAGGATTTTATACTTGGATCAGCCTCAGTCAGAATGTGATAATGAGATGAATCACTTCATGCTTGTTGCCCAATGTAAAAAATAAAACTATAAAATGTTTTGTTTAAAAAACATAATTTTGATTTCATATTTTGCTCTAACTTTATAAAATAGATAATTTTTTTATCAAATACAGTGTTTTGAGATAAGGACATCATATTTTTTTCAGAATTGATCTGCATTTCCCTATACTTAGTATATTCTCCTGCAAAATCTTTTATTTGTTCATTATGCTCAACCTTATTGAGAAGCACTGTTTGCCGTGACTGTAATGCTAAGCATCAGAAAGTCTAATGGTACACATTATAGCTTGGCATGATCCAAAGTCCTACAGTACTTTCTTATCCAGCATGAGGAAATTTTTGGAATAGTTTGGATAACATTATGATGATCAGAATTAAATTCTGAAAAATTCTCCTCATTACAATCTATACTACCATTCCTCTATACAGAACCACCAACATACAACAGTGTAATTGTTTATTCATTTACTTAGCTTGGTTTAATTGTGATTTCAGCTAATCAGTGATTTTCATTTGAATTCAAAAGGTGTATTAGAAGCTCTGTACTTCGAGTTTTCACTCAGTAAAATCAGCTACCTCCTTCAATCTGATTCTCATTTTTGGTGCACCAAGGAGTGACTCTACGCACTGGACAGCAATCCAAGCCAACTTCTGCTCCTTTAGTTAGTTGAAAAAATTAATCTAGCACATCAAGCCACTTAAAGGTAAAGTAAGCTGATATTTCATGAAACTGGGGAGGAAAAAAAAAAGAAAAACATAACAAGAGATTTTTACCATGGCTTAGAGACTTAGAAGAAACCCTGGGATCAACTACATTACAAAGTAACAGGAAGTATAAATACAATGATTTTACCTACATTATCAATGAACCTTATTGTATTTAAAACTTTTACCCTGTTTCCTTATCAGCTGCAGGCTTCTCTGAAAAATAAATATCAATGAATAAAATATGAAAGCAAAGAGAAGAAATTCTTGTGATGGATGCCATCATCACTAACAGAATAATTTGTTATGGATTTTTAAACTCTTCAGAACATTACCAGTCTCTTTCTAAGTTATTCTTTATTATTACAGTTATTATTTTAATGTAACTAGTTGGGGTTTTTTTGTGTAAGTCTGTAACTAGTTGGTGTCTACTTGTAGCTTTCAGCGAAGTAAAATGAAAGACTGCTGTGTGGTAAATTTAATAGCAGGTACATCAGATCCTCATATCCTGCCAACTGGTAAATTTCTTTGACATTAGATCCTATGCAAGAATCATTTATTCTGCTACTTTAATGCATAACATTCATCCCTTTTTAAGTTTCATACATCATACACTTATATCTCTGCCAGGATGTCTAACTTATTTTTTACCAAAAGGAGAAAAAAAAAAAAAAAAAAGACTGTGCTAACCCAGCTTTAATGTAATGTGTAACTTTTTTTTTACAAAAAGGAAAAAAAAAAAAAAAAAAAAAGACTGAACATTATTCTCTTAATTAGTATGGCAGGCAAACACACACGGTAAGTACATTTCAGCGAAGCATCACCTTGTGCTTGATTTTGTACCATCAAAGATTAATTAACTTATAGTTGAGGTAAGAAGCATCTATTAGGTGAAACAAAGCAACAGAAAATGTACAAATCTGTAATGACAGCAACATGAGCCATCTTGACACAACTTGTCATTGTCTCTGTCTTTTAAAAGTAATCTTTCTTCATGGGGAATAGGAAGGTTGATAAAGTGCTGTTCTAAAAATTGTGTGTTTTTTCTCTTCTTTAAGCTTGAACACAGAGACTTAAAGAAAAACTTTCCACAAAATATTTGCATGTTGCCCCTGCTGTGTGTGAATAGTTATGTGTCTGTGTGTTTATAGATACACACACAGACAAGCCCATATATGAATGTGAGGGATTCAGTCAGTTTCTTCAAGGTGATGTGGGTGCTCTAGGGGCTGAGAAGAGGAAGGTATCTTGTGCTACACACACACATTTCAAATACTAGATTATTGTGGTGACTGTGCTGTCCATTTGTTTTCTTGCCAACAATCTGTTCCTCGTAACAATCTAAACTGTTAAGCATGTTGGCCAGTTTCTCAGGAAATGGAAAGTCTCATATTTCTTGAAAATGAGCCACAATATGGATGATAAAGATACAGATTACTAATGCCAGTGAGGAAAAGGCAGACATTCAATACTTTGCTAGGAAATAACTAGCCACAGTTTATTTCTTGCATGCAGAGTTTCATGAGGAGAACTAGGTTATATTATCTTTCTACTGGAATACAGTTCCACTGTCCAAAACACCAGATCACATTTGACTTTCCTACTTTGAAAAACTTTCTGTAAGTGAACTCCTGTAACCACTGAAGAATAGATTGTGCTCAAATCATATTTCACTTTGTTTTAAATTATGGTGCTGTATTTCTCAGAGCACACTCTAAGAAGCTTTGTTTCCATTGATCTTGTAGGTCATGGCATAGCACAGCTGCAGTATACATAGGGTCAAGGACCATATACTAGCATGGCACATAAAACAAGATTCCTTTTATCATTGGATATAAGACTTAAGAAGGCAGTATTTCTATGTGTAATTCAAAGACTATCTCTATGAACAAATAAGCTATTTTGTAACAAAGAACTGCTGTAAGAACCATCTTAGGCCTTGACAGTTTAAAAAGCCCTATGTAGAGAATGTGGTAGCCAACAGCAATAGAAGAAGTAGAATGTCAGAGACAAATTCTCAGGTATATTTATCTACAGGGCTCAAATTCAACATCAGATTTCATTTTTCACCATTCCACTCTTATTCAGTCACTTGAAAAGTGAACATGAGATAATCAGCATCTTGTTGTTTGTCTGTGTGTTCCTCATGATGCCAACAAATCTGCAGGCTGGGACAGGGGAAGCTCTCCCATCAAAGTCCTGTAACAGGTATTTATTGTTCTGCATTAGTTCTCATCTTCAGTTCAATTAATGGGACAAGACTAATAACTTTGTTGTATGTACCTCTTAAAGCTGCTTCAAGAGTAGGGACCTGTTTCAAAAAAAAATAAAAAAATAGTTGCATATAAGGCCAGGTTGGATGGGGTTTTGAGCAGCCTAGTCTAGTGGAATGTGTCTCTGCCCATGGTAGGGGGACTGGAACTAGTTGACCTTTTAGGTCTTTTCCAACGCTAACCATTCGACGATTCTATGATAAGTAAAGAAGGTTAAAAAGTTATCTAAGTAGGTCAAGATTGATGAGACAAGGACTTGAGTCATAACATATAATTTGGTGGGTTTTAAATCACCAAAAGCTCAGGAATATTTAGGTTGAGGAGTATGGTTAAGGCCTGCCTACATTTAGACTTAATTTAAAATTACCTTATGAACAGAGTTGAACAGTGACTGATGGACTCTCCCACTGAGAAATGTCACAGAGCAACTGGCTCTATATTTTTCCTTCCAAAACTTCCTTTATATTTCCTGCCTTACACCAAGCATATGCAATTGAGCTATTATTTGAAAATGAACTCTAACTGAAAGGTATTTCATTGTGCAGATGTGAAATTAAAACATTATTTTTTTCTCTTGAAATGTGAAATTACAATATTTTTTTCTATTGTTGATACCAACAAGCTGTGTTTTATCTGCTGCTCTGTTATCGTCAAGGTTCAGGTTGTCAGATTTTAGGAAATGATCTAAGGTCAGCAGCTAATCTCCTTTGTTGACAAAACTGAGTTGGGGACTCATTAAAAACATAGCAGGACTCTAACAATGTTAATGTTTTGTTCCAGGAAGTAACATATAAGAGAAGATAAGAATTATCATACTGGGATGAGTCAATATCCCACTACAGCACCAGCCTACAACCAAGAATGTCTATTCTCATATGTTTTACATGAAAGTAGAAAAGCATTATGCTTAACCAAATAGCATGAGGAAGGAAATATGTTCTTAGGGGTAAACAGACCTACTGATGACCTTCTGTGATTGTTCTACATATCAGATAAATAGTTTAGAAATAGGATTGATATTTCTGAATGTTATGAAGTTTTACTCAAAACAGTAGAACTACAAGTGAGGATGAAGTACGTGTTAATGAATCGCATAAGTTGGAGACCAACATTTGCTAACTTAGTACCCCATTAATAGAGATATTTCATAATCAATTTTACTTAAGACTAGGGGGAAAAAAAAGGGTGCTAAAGAAGAAATTGTTGAAAAAAATAGATTTCATAGAAATACACACTTCTTCCCTACACAAAAAAATAGTATTTTTTGTTGTGATTTTTGAATAAGATAAACCTTGTTCATTTTAGGTGGGCTTTCTATGATTTTTATTGACATTTATATTTTAAAATTCTGTAAATCTGCTATTGTGTAATTTTTCTATAATTTATGAACTTTAGAAATTAGAGAGGGAAAGTTACAAGGTGTAAATTTTTAGTCTTCTCAGTTTGTATCTTTGCCAAAGTTGGAGAAATTTTCACTCAATTGTTACAAAATCTGTCAGAGAAAACCAAAACCAAACCAAAACCAGGAACCAACCAGTCAAACAAAAATAAACAAACAAAATGCTTTTGAGAAATGTCCCTCAGCCACTATATGTAAGTTAAAGCTGGAGATGATGGGTCAACATTTAAAAAAAAAATTAAGTTATAGGTATATGCCTCAATTACTTTAATAAGAGATAGGACTTTTTGTTGTTACACACTTTTATAAGTGTGTATTAGGTACCTTCCTTTAGTCATCTAATCCTCTAAAAAAAATGGCCTTTCTACATTCCTTACTTGCACACTTTCTGTTGCAGGCAAAAAGTCTAAACTATTTTTACAGAGTTAATTGTTAGGTTAGAGAGAAAAGTAGCTAAATTCTTTAGAAAATCTGAGTAGCTGTATATTCAAACCTTGATAAGGACACAGAGAAAATTAATCTTACATTTAATTCACCTACGAGGTATAGAAATACAGAACAGAAAATGATCATGAGAGGCTGTGGTCTACATAGTCTGTTCTAGTGCAGGTCCAATAGTACTGTCAACCCTGGTAACATTTTTTTCTCGCTTGTTTTAAGATTTGAGGTGATGGAGATACTATAGGCTTCCAAGGCATTCACTCGAAGTGTATAATTACCTTTAACATTAGAATTTTTTTCCTACTCCCTGGAATAAATCTGCATTATTCCATCTCAAATCCATTGTTCTGATACTATTCACAGTGAGCATGGAGAACATATGATACTCTTTTGATTTACAGCTATCTTTTATGCATTTGAAGATTTAACATTTCCCTTAAATGTTCTCCTTTTAATAGTCTACATAGTTCTCATATTCTCTGTTTTCTAAATGTCTGACTAATCCCATTGTTTTCCTCCGGACAACTCATCTATATATTTTAAATATTTACTGGCTGACTTCTTACCACAGCTGCATGAGTGGAGAAAATGCTTACAAACATTATTTTCACTGTGGAAATGTGTTTTTATTGCAAGAAAAAACATAATTGTAAATTTTCCAGTAGTATAAATTAAGTAGAATCGCTTATACCTCTTTAGCTAATTTTTATTCCCATTTTCCAATTTTGGATTTTCCACATTCACAATGAGTTCCTCTTTTCCTCTTTAGTAAAAGATGATACAAGGTGAGTTGAAGGTGTGGGATGATAGGTGGTTTCTTGTAACACTTCACAGAATAAGGAAGTAAAAATATGTCATTAAGTAGCAGAAGAAAGGATGGCAAGAAAGAATTTCAGCAGGATGAAAGGGTTCTCCCTTGCTTCCAGGGCCATGATGGAGCCCAAGCTGGATCCCTCCCTACAGAGCACTAGTTCCATGTTCATCCCTTATTACTCTTACAGTTGTAAAACTCACTGCTGTCTAACTTACCAATCCATCAGGTTCCTGCCTGTATGATTTTTATGAAGTTCTGTTTTCTCAGCTCAGCTCTTTTACCGGTCTCCTGGAATCTCCCAGGAGTTACCAGTGTTACCTCCCTTAAGGGAGCTGGTCCTCTGCCTAGCCTGCTTTGACAAGGAAATCTATAGTGGATGTCAGTATATTCAACTCTTCCATGAGTGAAAACACCTGGAAACACTTGTTCATTCCCTCATCTCTGTGCCTACATCAAGTAAATCCCAATTTAATTTTGAGGTATTTATTTATTTGTTTATTTGGTTTTACTCCTGGAGAGGGCAGCACAGACGAAGAAAGGAGAGGGGTCTAGACTGTAACCATGTTTTAGCTGTAGTAACTATATTCTGTGTGCCAATTTGGGTAACTTAGCTACAAAAGCTTTGAAATACCCCAAACTGTTTCATTTGCTAACTAAACAAACTGAATACCTGCTGATAAGGCTCTATTGGGTGATTTACTTAATTTTAAAGCAAGCTATCTAATAGGACTCACATGTTCCCGTTCTGGTAGTTGAGATAATCTGACTTGAGAATGAAGGTAAGAAGCCAATGCACGTGAATTAAGAAATATTTGTTTATTTAAAGAGTGATTGACAGAGGGTCAGGAGATAGATGTGGTTTAGATCATCTGTTGTTTTTTAACATCAGCTGAAGAGGCATCTCAGAGATCATCCCAAGGTCTGCAAATTAAAACTGTGAGTACCCCAGAATTCATAGCACAAAGATTGCAACATGAAATAATAGCACTTCTTTCGGTTTGGAGATTCCCCAAAACACTCAATAATTCTTATGGCTACCTTTCATACAACTTCTTTGACAGAAGTTAGGAAGGGATATGCTTGTGTGCACGTATGCAGAAAATACAGACACACAAACCTCATAGAGAAACCTTACAGTTTAATATAACCAAGAGGAAAAGAGAGTGGGAGCTTTTACAATGACCAGCAGTTTTGCTGCCTTGATGTTTTTTTTTTCTTTCAAGTTGTTCAGAAAGATTCCCAGAGCTGGCTCAAGACCTCTCAGCAACCCAGACAAAATTAAATTTTGCAGCTCCGTAGGTGAGAAGCTGAGAAGAGCTGGAGCAGGAACACAGAGCCACAGAGGAGCTGCAGTGAGATCAGCTGCTTGCTCTTGCTCCTGCTGTCTGGCAGATGGGAGGTTGTGAGCAACAACTGCTCCCACACCAGCAGCTGCCACCGCCGCCTGCCCACTTTCAGGAGCTC
Source organism: Calidris pugnax (assembly GCF_001431845.1). Lineage (NCBI taxonomy): Eukaryota > Metazoa > Chordata > Aves > Charadriiformes > Scolopacidae > Calidris > Calidris pugnax. Next base: position 9,592,498 of record NW_015090830.1, on the reverse strand, counting down.
TGGCATAGATAAATCATGTATTGCGGTCATGGACATCATTCCTATATTCACTTTGCTTATGCCAGCAGCCACTTTTTACTATACATTTTTGTTATATATTTGTTTTCTACACATTATGTAATTCTAATGTGAATGTTCTTAAAAAGAACCATTTATGGAAAACTATCATGAAGTATAATATCAGTTTTGTTCTTTCATGTATTTAATACAAAATGCTGCTAACTAATAGCTTCCTATCAGTCCTTTCACTTATCAGAACTGTATTCTGTCTTTGAAGCTGAATGAAGAAGAAATGAACAAAAGTATTCAGTTCCATATGTTTCCTGAAAAAAAATACAGGATGAATGAACACTTTGTCATTTGTTTCAGCAAGCTGCTAAATTTAAATATCATGGTCCCCTAACAAGACCTGTGCATATTCACAAGCACTGGACATCTTTGTGCCCTGAGGGTATGTTCTTGAGCAAGTTCTGATTAGAAGTTGAGTTCACTTCCACAAGAAGAAGAATGTCTTATTCTTGTATTTTAGATACTTAGTCATATTTTAAATTTACCATTTACTTGAGTCCTTTGTAGCTGCAGAGGTGTCCATTACATTTTAGAACGCTATTTTCAGTGCATATGATACTGCTGGTATTAAATATTCCCAAAGACTTTTCAAATATATAGGTACATTTCCACAATACTTAGAGTTGCTGCCTCTTTTAGTATTTCTTAGCATTGAATAGATCTTTCCACAGAGTCTGATATATTGCTGTTTGCTTTGCCATCTTCTTCTCTGACCATGTTTAATTGAGCTTAGGGCCAATGTATTCTGCGTACAGGTTTTGTGTAGGAAAAATCATTTCTCCCTTTAATCTGGTTTTCATTAATAAGGTTTCAAAACTGTCACAAGGAGATTTCCTTGATCAGAAAACCGACAGTTTCTACATTCTGGCTCTTAATTGCATGTATTGTTAGAAAGCTATTTCATATGAATAGACTGCTTTTGTTAGTTACAGGAAAGAGGAACACCTGTTGTTTTCAAAGACTTTTTTAAAAATTTTGATGAACTATTCCTTAATACACCACTGACAATTTAATATTGATTGTTTTGTTCCATGGCCATTTTCATTTTTAAGTAAATATATTTGTATTTATATAATTTACCTTTTAGATTCATCTATTTTTCCTAGAAAATAGGCTTGGAATAGAGAAAAGAAAAAAAATTCCCCAAGTCATGACTATTCAATAGTGATTCACATATTCAAATCTTTAAAGCTGGACACTGCATTCAAAGGATTATAGAGTTATTTAAACAAGAACATGTTGTTCCCATGCTTTAGTCAGCTCTAAAGAGCTACTAGTAGCAGAATTAAAAATTGTTATTGGTTTTCAAAGTAGTACCCAATGAAAATATGGGCAGTCACAGCAGAGGGTTAGTATTTTGAAATGACCCAATATCATTCAGAAGTACTGGACAGTTTCCAGTTTAACTCTGATTGTTTACCTCCACCGGAGACTATATATTTAAGCAAGCTGGACAACGAATAAGCGCCATATCAGTATACTGGAAACAAGAAAGTGAAAGAGTGTATGAGTTAGGTAACACAGAATTAGGAAAAGAATAGGTCAAACGTGTGTTTTGTATCTATCACAGAAACCTATTGGAGAATGCAAAATAATTATTTGAAAATTACATGTGTCTAAATACAGTGTTTCTTTAGCTCTTTTTGTTTTCCAATAGCCTTTTTTTTTTTCCCCCCAGGTAACTTTATCCTGTGTATATATTTGCTATGCTAGGGATTAATAGTATTAGTATTCTCCAGCTTGGAGAGGTCATCATTTACTGTCATTCATTTTAGTCCATCATTTCTTCTGTTTTCTGTGACCTCATTATAAGCCATAACTAACCATGATATCTTTATGCTGTGGCTAGAAGAGTGGTACAGGTCCCTTTGAAACTAATTTTGATTTTGTTTTTTATTTCCTCTGTTCAGCATAGACAAAGTATCGATTTGGTAATCATTATTTGGAGAGGTATGGTTAAATTCTAACTAATGAACCTTTGCTCATAATTTCCCAGGAGGGAAGATCTGCAAGCTTTTTGGCTTTTTTAAGTTTGTCTCCCATGTCATATGGAGGCTAACTTTTAGGGCATACTGATGGATTCAGATGCAGAACTCCTACATCAAAGTTCTGAAAGCCTTAAATGAGTACCATAGTTCAAAATTTGTTGCTGAAAATAATATTAATATATCATTAAATATATATAATATTTTGTAGGAAAAAAAAAAAAGTCAAAAACGGAAGAGGATCAATCACTGGCAGTCCAGGAACTTTTAAGCGAGCTGAGCAAACATCTTGCAACCTAAATGACTACTGTTACATGGAAAATAAATTTGAGTGATTTTGTAAGACCGAACAGGAGGAATTAACTTCTTAACAGTCACACTTACATAAAAAAAATCCCAAAACATATAAGAAAAGATCAAATGGATAAAAGAAATAACTCAAAGCTGAATATTACTAGCTTGAATAGGAAATGTGTTTCTTAATGGTCTCCTAATGGACAGGTAGTTGATTCTGTCTCTCACAGCAAATGATGGTTTATGGTGTATTTCTTTCAGGAAAGGATGTTTCAGCAGAGAAATTTCAGCTTTGCAGATCTCACTTTGACCTATATACTTTAGGTTTTTGTTGACAAGACCTTTAACAGCAGCTGATATATATATTCTACTACTACTGTTCTAAGTTACATAAGAAATTATTGTCATTGACTTATTCTTATAGGTTAGAGGATCTTGGCCATATGTGCACTTCCTGTTTCAGTTTTGAAAAAGGTGATATAAATCAATGAAGAGAATGGACCTCTGCTTTCTTGTGTGACTAGCAAAGAATTAATATGTCTGAAGGTGGTCTAAAGTTCAGTATAGGAACTCCTGCTGAAGAGTAAATCAATGGTTTTATGTACACATATGTAAATCAACATATTAATTGAACTTTACCTTCCAAACAACTCTCACATTTTGACATTTTGCTAAGTCATGCAAAAGCTTATATTTTCATTTTTTTTCCAGTACAGTTTTGCCTATGATGTGAAATAAGGGAAAATTAAAGGTAGAAAAATTTTTACAGACTGATGATTTAACAAAGTAATTGTGAAAATCAAAGAACCCAAGAGCAATGAGAAAATGCGTCTCCTGAGAGTAACTTTGGACTGATATTAAAGGGAGTGATTGCTACATCTTTCTGCATATCTTGGTGACAGGGAGCTAAGTAGATCAGGTAGGTGGAGCAAGCTTCCAGCATGTTGGTCTCCCTGATACTTTGAGCCCCCTGGGACTTGAAGCTTGCGAGTTCTGTATCATGCCCTTTGTCTTCCTGATTCTGAAACTAGGCAAATAGCATATGGAAATCAAATAAGATAACTCCTTTATCATAACATCAACTTCTTTATCAAGATCACATATACAGTGCCTATGACTAAACCGCACTAAAAATATATTGCTGTTTTCCTTTCCCCATCTTATTTCCTTGCTTTCTATTTAAAAAAAAAAAAAAGCAATTATAAATTCATGTCCTGTGAAACATAAGTATAAAATTAACTAGCCAGGACAATTCCATTTATGCAATACAGTCATGAGTCCATGAACAGAAAGACAAACTAAAAGCAGGAGCCTTAAACAGATGGATCTTTATAAAAATTAGTGAGCAATTGGCATGCCTGTAGTTTGCCAGAAGCTAGCTGCAAGTAAGAAAACATCAGAAACGGAAGCTGTAATTTCTTTAATTTTATTCTGCTTTTCTATTTTCCTTTTTTTTTTTTCTCAAAATTATTTTTTTTTCTTAAAGGGAGCAGGATTAAAATCCATCATCAAAAAGAACAGAAGATGTCTACTTCACTTTCTCCAAAAAAGACACTTAAAATTTTCTTTCTACTCTCTAAGATTGGAAATGTGTTTCTTCCTTTGAAAGTATCTATGAGAATAAAAGAAAACGTGATGCAAGAAAACGTACATTGACAATCTTAATTAATCAAGTTTCAAGTGATGTAACAACTTTCTTACCTTTCTCTGTAAGCTTAATAGGAGGTTTAATTTATGGAAGGCTGTTATAGCAGAAGCAAACTGCTATTAACCTAACACAAAACTTTAGGTTACACTTATAATTTTATTGCAAGTAACAGTAAAATTATCAACAATTTTTAAATAGCGTCCAAGAATTTTTTAATATTTCCTGCTTTACTTGTCTGAAAGTTAAATATTCATGCACAAGAAGGTAATTTTAATACTCAGACAATTTATCTAGATAAGAGAGCAAAATCTGGAAGATTTTCTTCAGATGAATTCTTCACTACTATGAAGCTAATAGTTTCCTTTTCCTGAAAAAAAACAACAACAACAAAACCTACCCAAGCAAAAACAACCATACAAAACAGAAAGAATAACCCTCTGCGGCTTTCTGAGCTTTCCAAGGTCCACAGTTCTGAGTTGTCAACATATGACAATTCAGCCTCATAACTCTCTCACTGTGTAAGCTCTGCATTTGCCAAAGATGAAGTATACTACCAAGCAATACTACCTTAACCTTCTAATTGCTGTAGGACTCTTTACCACTAATACAGAAAATGGTAAAAATTGTGTCCATCCGAGAAAAGCACTTCATAACCATTGCAGTGCTGTGCTCATTATGAGCCTGTTCACCAGCTAACTGTATGAATAATTTGCCAGATTGCAGCATAAACACTCATATAGACTATCTTTGCCAATGAAAGCAATGACAAACTTCCTCTTACCATCTTGCATCTCCTGTGCCATACTAATGACAAAGTACATAATGCACAGGATCTGTTTAATGGCAGTGGTGGAAGTCATGCAGATGAAAGCTTTCTTTCCTTTAAAAAAACAAAAAAAATAGTCCCAGTGCAGTTGTGGTAGGGTGATGGGTACACTGAAAAATTGCAAAAATGTATACTAGAACACACTGTAAACAAAAAACTCTCGACATGAGTGTTAAGAACACTTTTTGCAAATCCTTTCCCATTTAATTCTCCAAAATAGTAAGCACACAACAAGTTTGACTCACCAAAGAAAATGAATTGCAGGTCATTAACATTGCAAGTGCCTTTTCCAGGGTACCATTTGCTGGCGAGCAGAGGATGCAGGACATAGTGTTCAGTATTTAATTTCTGAACTGATTTTAACAGCTTTAAACTCTGTCCAACAACAATAGTCTATATTTTTAATACAAATACAACCTGTGACCAGTATTTTTCTCATCAAGTTATTTGCAGGTATAAAACTATTACAAGTAACCACTTCGGTTCTTTTGGTTTATTCAGTTACTTTTACACTCTTCGTTTTGACATCAGTTAAAAATAGCAAGAGCAGCATGGCACAATTCTGATGACGATTAACAATGGTAAAACAGTTCAGTTGCCTCCTGACTCTTTTGAAATACAAACTCTCCTTGATGTTTGTGTCTAGTGGTTTGCCAACTCTGGAACAGCGGATGACATGCGGTAGCTGGCATTGCAGTGCACTGAATCATTTTCCATTGCAGTGCCTGATTCTGAAGTTTTACACTCTCAAAGTGCTACACTGAAGTGAAGCGAAGCATTATCAATCATTAAAATTGCCTTGCATTTTAAAATACTTAGAGAGTGGAAAAACACTGGGATTGAGCAAATAATTCGTACTCAATCAACTAGTGCAAAAAAATTTACTGTTTTTTTTCTCCTTGTGATATGAACATGAAAAGACTATAAATTCTTTTAATATTTATATGAATATCTTGGATAAATATTTGTTCAAGTCTGTCTTGCACATAAGTCACACTGTTCTGCAAGTGTTCAGTGCACACTGTGCCAAATGAAAATTATGCTAGAAAATGATGACAAGACACAGGTTCTTTTTCTGCTCAGTAGCTGGAGGAATGTGTGGCTTTTAAGGGTATATGAAACTTGGAGATATCCTTGAGATTTTAAGTCACTGTCTTCTAATTATTTTACTGTTTTTTCATAACATTTGCTGCTGAGATTACTATCTCAGCAGTTGAGATAAATTTAAGTTTCATCTGTTTTTGAAAAAAAAACAAACTAACAGTTTCTGACAAGAAACATGAAAGCAGAAGTGATATAGTATTGAAAGAGGAATAGCAGCCCTCATAGTAATTTAAATCTAGAGATTAATCTCTTCTGTTTTGAAGAACGCTTGTATTTGGAAATAGGAGATTGTTACATCTGAGAAAATGGTATCATAGAGTTAAAAAAGTCTTCAGAAAAGTCTTCAGTCTTCTTCAGAAACACGTCTTTCATTTTTCAACTGCACTTGATGCTGCCTGAACTCAATGCAGGTCTTTGAAGCACTTAAGCTGTTGAGTGGAAGGTTTAAATTTGCCACTTGGTAGTCACAGAAAATGGGCCACAACTGAAATATATCCCCAAATCTAGTCGTGATTTGTCTTCGTTCAACAATGGTATTATGTTTGTAACAAGACATTACACTCGTTAACTACATTCACTATTTTACTCTAAGGAGATAGATGAGAGAATTACTTAGATGTGCAGATTAATTCAATGGGTGAAACCTTCCACAGCAATAGGGCTCAATTTACAGAATCAGCAGCTCTAAGTAAATTTTACTAGAGCAATCATATCTGATGATATACACCTACCCAGAAGGTACTGGAATTTCCTCCTCCAGTGCTTCTCAAAGGTGATTCTTCAAGACTGACCAGCACTCATGGAATCCTAAACCCTCAAAAGCAGATTTTCTAAGGAAATTTGAAAAATATATTTGAGTCATTTTAATGAAATCCTTTCCATATTACAAGGAACATTTTAGTTTCAATTGATTTGAACCCCCAATTTCTCCAAGAATTCTCTGAATTCAATGGTGGGGCAAGTATTTTACTGCAATCCCTGGAGTGACTGTGGTGGAGCACATATTTCCACACAAACCATGAAAAGGCCCCAGGCTGGAGCAGGGGAAAAGTGTGAGGAGAAAAGAGTGAGAGAGGATCTGTTATGGACTGACTGCAGCCCCTCATTCCCCACCCCCCTGCAGCTCTTGGGGGGGAGGATGTAGAGGAGTTAGGAATGCAGGAGTGAAGTTAAGCCTGATTTAAAAGAAAAGGAGGGGGGAGGGGATTGTGCTATTTTAATTTTGTCCTGTTTCTTACTACATAACTCTATGTTAATTGGCAATAAATTAAACTAATTTTTCTCAAGTTAAGTTCAATCTGTTTAGCCCATGATGGTAATTCGAAAATTATCTACCTACCATGTCTCAACCCACAGCATTTTCATCTTATTTTCTCCCTTGTCCTGTTGAGGAGGAAGAGTGAAATAGTGGTTGGGTGGGGTCTTGCAGATGGCCAGTGTCAACGCATCATATTTCTACGCAGCAAGAGCAAGTCTTCTGGAGTCCTCAAGTGATCAAAGCATAACAGTGAAACAACCCACCAAACAAACCAACACCACCAGTCACAGCAAGAGACCACATTTTTTGTATGGGACTCATTAGGAGAGCCACCTTAGGTTTGAGTTTGAAAATGTTCTGGAGCTATGCAAGATGAACTGTAATGGGTTGCTAGAGCCAAATAGTATTCTTCAAAGAATTCCAGAACTCAGAATGGAAACAAGTGAATTAGTAACACTGATCACCTTAAAGTTGCTCCGGTACTCCAGGACATTGTGTCAAGAAATGTGATGCATACTTGAAAGAGTTCCAAAAGAGATATGGGATAGTAAAGATCTGTAAACCTGATATCCATAGCCAGAAAAGTAATAGGAACTATAATAAAAAATAGAATTGATGGCCACTTGAATTCATGTGAAGTATAGAGAAGTCTTACTGTTCTTATAATGAAAAAATCTTTCCTTAGAAAGATTCAGGCCATCCAAACTGTGAATAAACTTTATTTCTATTCCAAAAATGTTTTTAAAATTCTGGTAACAAATGTTTTAAAAAAAAATAAAAAGAGGGTTGGGGGAAGATATTTCAGAGCAGAATGTTGGATCTTTGACAAATACTTCAATAATAATGCTATGTCAGTGTTCAGTAATAGAAAAGCAGACTAAACATTAGGAATTAGTATAAGGGAGGAAAGAACAGTTATGCTTGTGTATAAATTCATATTCATTCATATATTGGCTAATGTGTGCTGTTCTTGTGCCCTCAAAACAGAGATAGACAAAATGAAACGTTCCAAGATGGACAATCAGAGTAATGAGAAGTTTAAAATTGCTTCTATAAAAAAAAATAATATCAAAAATCAATGCAGCCCTCTTCAGCCTGGAAAGACCGAAGAAGACATAACAAGGGTATATAAACTTATGAAAGGCACACGCAGAATAAATAAACATCACTTTCACCATCTCTTTTCTGTACAAGAATTAGGAGGCATGAAATAAACCTGGTAGAAATTTGATTCTAAACAAAATTGTATGGTACTTCATTGATGGGGTAAATAATCTGTGGAACTCCTTAACAAAGGATATCATGGATGCTAACATTTTATATGAGCCCAAATAAGGCAATTGCCTGAAAGAGAACCCATCAAGGATTATTACAGAAAGCATACCTGACTCAGGATGTTCCTGAACTGAGAGAAGCTAAATGTTGAAAGAATATTAAAGTATCAGATATGCTTGTCCTGTCTTACAGTCTTCAGACATCTGCTTTTTGGCCACTGTAGGAGATAGATGGTTGGACTAGACAGGCCTTTAGCATAACTCCAACTAGATAATCTTACATGTTGTCAAAAAAAGCACAAATGAACAAAAAACTGCCCCTAGAGGAGGCATATTCACAAACATATCAGGATTCCTCTTTGAAACAAAGATCTTATAGGCTTCCCACAGCCTTGCTAGCAGAGGAAGAGGTAAAAAAAAGAATAAACAGAGTATTATGGGATATTTGTCTACCTCTTTTGGAGTCTGATCTAATTCTGAGTGAATTCAGAAAGGATCCTTCCATTCATTTCAGTGAATATTTGTCTTTTTAGTGGAAAGATAAATCCAGACAGTGAACAAAAATCTGTATACAGAACGTAATACCACAGAGATGCATTTACTTGCAGAAGATTTAACAGCAGCCTGTACTTACAGCATCCTCCAAGTACAACAAATGTGTTAATGTGTTAATGATTTACACTGAGAATAATAAATACAGAAGGAGCTGCAAACAAAAACATCCTTTTGTGATCTCTTCCCTGACGATGTAAGGCAGGCAACTCTCTGCATGCTACTTTCTGTAGTCATCTTGCACTTGATTTTCAGCTTACTACTAGATTAAGCCATTAGCAGCTTTCAGTGCTTGAGAGGTAGCTGTATCTGCATGTACGTTTGTACAGCACTTAGGAGTTATCAGTTCCTAATAAAAACATTTACATTTCTTGAAAGGGCATATGACTGGTCTTATCCTAGGAATGCATTTAGTATTAGCTGACATAAAAGCACTGAGAAGGTTACCAAAGCCAAAGTACATAATGTACAAATTAAAAACAAGAAACAAAACCACTTATTTTAATTCAGCATTTCAGTATGTATTCCTCCAGTTTTATATAAGGATCTAGAAGACAGTTTATGTAGTCTTAACAAAATAATATAACAAATGCCAACACAAAATTTGATTATTGATTTAAAATATCATTAAAAATCAAAGACTTGAGCTTCATGTGTACAAAGTAGCAGAGAGACAGGTGGATGGAAAATATGGAAACTCCTCTCATAGCTCAATATTGAGCTGTATAATTATAAAGTCACAGAAGAAGGAAGAATATTTTTAAGCAGTTATGATAGATGTTGATTTCTCTGCAAGTAAAGTATGCTTTGGGATATTTGTTAAAGTACTTGGTCAATTCTTAAGGCATGGGTTTAAAGAATAGCAGAAGGATTAGCAGTGCTTTTCCTAAGAAATACAAATTCGTTTTCCTGAATCCATTTGTGCTTTTTTCTGCTACAGTCTTAAGCCCTGAATGTGAGCTTCTTAAGATTTTTTTTTTAGCTTAATACTTATTCTAGGACTCTTAGTACCCTTATGTTATCCAGTACCAAAACTAATCATAGAAAAAAGGAATCTACAGAAGGATAAGAAAAGTTGCTATTTAAATGGCAAGTTTATTATGTACTTGAGTATTTTCCACTGAGGAAAAAAATCCCACAGGAGCTGATGCTTCTGAGAGAAACGCCTAACTGTCTCCTCAGTTTCTTTTGTGCATTGACTGATCTGACAGTACTGGTGGAGCAGTCTACAAACTGGAAATAGATCGCCTACACAGGTGTTGCCATTTTTTCCCCATGTCTTTACTAAGTTCATAGAATCATAGAATAGTTAGAGTTCTAACTCCAACCCCCTTGCCATGGGCAGAGACATCTTCCAGTAGACTAAGGTGATCAAAGCCCACAGACTAATATACTTAATATCACCACCGATATTTACCACTCTCAGCATAGTATGCACCAAAAGTCCCTTGGGAGGCAGTCCTAAAGGGCAAAGGAGTCCAGGAAGGCTGGAAATTTTTCAAGAAAGAAATATTTAAGGCACAGGAGCTGGCTGTCCCCATATGCTGTAAGATAAGCTGGTGGGGAAGAAGACCAGCCTGGCTAAATGGAGAGCTCTGGCTGGAGCTCAGGAAGAAAAGGAAAGTTTAAGGCATATGGAAAAAGGGGCAGGCCACTCAGGAAGACTACACAGATTGTGTGAGGCTATGCAGGAAGAAAGTTAGAAGGACCAAAGCCCAACTAGAACTTAATGTGGCTATTGCTGTAAAAGACAACAAAAAATGTACAATAGCAACAAAGGGAGGACTAAGGATAATCTCCATCCCTTACTGGATGTCAGGGGAAAATATAGCGACAAAGGATGAGGAAAAGGCTCAGGTACTTAGTGCCTTCTTTGCTTCAGTCTTTCATAGAAAGACCAGTTGTTCTCGGGGTACCCAGCCCCCCTGAGCTAGTAGATAGGGGTGGGGAGTAGAATGAACACCCCATAATCCAAGAGGAAATTGTTAGCAACCTGATACACCACTTAGATGCACACAAGTCTATGGAGCCAGATGGGATGCACCCAAAGGTACTGAGGAAGCTGGCGGAAGTGCTCACCAAGCCATTAGCAGTTCTAGCTAATCAAGAAGGACCCAATTGACTGGAAGATAACAAATGTGACATCCACCTACAAGAAGGGTCAGAAGAAGGATCTGGGGAACTACAGATCTGTCAGTCTGACCTTAGTTGTGGTGAAGGTTATGGAACAGATCATCTTGAGTGCCATAATAGTGCACATACAGGACAATAAGGCAATCAGGCCCAGTCAGCATGGGTTTATGAAAGACAAGTCCTGCTTGATAAACCTGATCTCCTTCTATGACAGCTTGGTGGATGAGGGAAAGGGGGTGGATGTTGTTTATTTGGCTTTAGTAAAACCTTTGACACAGTTTCCCACAACATTCTCCTGGAAAAACTGGCTGCTGATGGCTTGAAGGGGCATACACTTCACTGGGTGATGGCTGGGCCCACAGAGTGCGAAGGTTACCAAAGCCAAAGTACATAATGTACAAATTAAAAACAAGAAACAAAACCACTTATTTTAATTCAGCATTTCAGTATGTATTCCTCCAGTTTTATATAAGGATCTAGAAGACAGTTTATGTAGTCTTAACAAAATAATATAACAAATGCCAACACAAAATTTGATTATTGATTTAAAATATCATTAAAAATCAAAGACTTGAGCTTCATGTGTACAAAGTAGCAGAGAGACAGGTGGATGGAAAATATGGAAACTCCTCTCATAGCTCAATATTGAGCTGTATAATTATAAAGTCACAGAAGAAGGAAGAATATTTTTAAGCAGTTATGATAGATGTTGATTTCTCTGCAAGTAAAGTATGCTTTGGGATATTTGTTAAAGTACTTGGTCAATTCTTAAGGCATGGGTTTAAAGAATAGCAGAAGGATTAGCAGTGCTTTTCCTAAGAAATACAAATTCGTTTTCCTGAATCCATTTGTGCTTTTTTCTGCTACAGTCTTAAGCCCTGAATGTGAGCTTCTTAAGATTTTTTTTTTAGCTTAATACTTATTCTAGGACTCTTAGTACCCTTATGTTATCCAGTACCAAAACTAATCATAGAAAAAAGGAATCTACAGAAGGATAAGAAAAGTTGCTATTTAAATGGCAAGTTTATTATGTACTTGAGTATTTTCCACTGAGGAAAAAAATCCCACAGGAGCTGATGCTTCTGAGAGAAACGCCTAACTGTCTCCTCAGTTTCTTTTGTGCATTGACTGATCTGACAGTACTGGTGGAGCAGTCTACAAACTGGAAATAGATCGCCTACACAGGTGTTGCCATTTTTTCCCCATGTCTTTACTAAGTTCATAGAATCATAGAATAGTTAGAGTTCTAACTCCAACCCCCTTGCCATGGGCAGAGACATCTTCCAGTAGACTAAGGTGATCAAAGCCCACAGACTAATATACTTAATATCACCACCGATATTTACCACTCTCAGCATAGTATGCACCAAAAGTCCCTTGGGAGGCAGTCCTAAAGGGCAAAGGAGTCCAGGAAGGCTGGAAATTTTTCAAGAAAGAAATATTTAAGGCACAGGAGCTGGCTGTCCCCATATGCTGTAAGATAAGCTGGTGGGGAAGAAGACCAGCCTGGCTAAATGGAGAGCTCTGGCTGGAGCTCAGGAAGAAAAGGAAAGTTTAAGGCATATGGAAAAAGGGGCAGGCCACTCAGGAAGACTACACAGATTGTGTGAGGCTATGCAGGAAGAAAGTTAGAAGGACCAAAGCCCAACTAGAACTTAATGTGGCTATTGCTGTAAAAGACAACAAAAAATGTACAATAGCAACAAAGGGAGGACTAAGGATAATCTCCATCCCTTACTGGATGTCAGGGGAAAATATAGCGACAAAGGATGAGGAAAAGGCTCAGGTACTTAGTGCCTTCTTTGCTTCAGTCTTTCATAGAAAGACCAGTTGTTCTCGGGGTACCCAGCCCCCCTGAGCTAGTAGATAGGGGTGGGGAGTAGAATGAACACCCCATAATCCAAGAGGAAATTGTTAGCAACCTGATACACCACTTAGATGCACACAAGTCTATGGAGCCAGATGGGATGCACCCAAAGGTACTGAGGAAGCTGGCGGAAGTGCTCACCAAGCCATTAGCAGTTCTAGCTAATCAAGAAGGACCCAATTGACTGGAAGATAACAAATGTGACATCCACCTACAAGAAGGGTCAGAAGAAGGATCTGGGGAACTACAGATCTGTCAGTCTGACCTTAGTTGTGGTGAAGGTTATGGAACAGATCATCTTGAGTGCCATAATAGTGCACATACAGGACAATAAGGCAATCAGGCCCAGTCAGCATGGGTTTATGAAAGACAAGTCCTGCTTGATAAACCTGATCTCCTTCTATGACAGCTTGGTGGATGAGGGAAAGGGTGTGGATGTTGTTTATTTGGCTTTAGTAAAACCTTTGACACAGTTTCCCACAACATTCTCCTGGAAAAACTGGCTGCTGATGGCTTGAAGGGGCATACACTTCACTGGGTGACGGCTGGGCCCACAGAGTGCTGGTGAATGGAGTTAAATCCAGTTGGTTGCCGGTCACAAGTGGTGTTCTTCAGGGGTCAGTATTGGGGTCTGTTCTCATTAGTATCTTTATCAAGGACCTGGACAATAGGATCGAGTGCACCCTCAGTAAGTTTGCAGACGACACCAAGTTAGGTGGGAGTCTTAATATGCTTGAGGGAAGAAAAGCTTTGCAGAGGGATCTGGACCGGCTGGACCGATGGGCCGAGGCAATTGACGTGAGGTGCAACATGAGGGTCACAATGACCCCATGCAATGCTACAGGCTTAGGGAAGAGTGACTGGACAGCTGCTCAGCAGAAAAGGACCTGGGGCTGTTGGTCAACTGCCAGCTGAATATGAGCCAGAACTATGCCCAGGTGACCAAGAAAGCCAACAGCATCCTAGCCTGTATCAGGGGTAGTGTCATGAGTAGGACTGCAGAAGTGATTGTACCCCTGTACTCCGTACTGGTGAGGCCCCACCTCGAGCACTGAAAGCCAACAGCATCCTAGCCTGTATCAGGGGTAGTGTCATGAGTAGGACTGCAGAAGTGATTGTACCCCTGTACTCCGTACTGGTCTCCAGTTTTGGGCCCCTCATTACAAGAAAGACATTAAGCATGTTGAGAAAATTAAAACCAAAGCTAGTGAAGGGTCTAGAGCACAAATCTTATGAGGAGCAGCTGAGGGAACTGGGGCTGTTCAGTCTAGAGAAAAGGAGGCTGAGGGGAGACCTTATTGCTTTCCACAACTACATAAAAGGAGGTTGTAGCAAGGTGGACTTGTTGTCTTTTCCCAATTAATAAGCAATAGGAGAAGAGGAAACAGCCTCAAGTTGTGGCAAGGGAGGTTTAGATTGGATATTAGGAAAAACTTTTACACTGAAAGGGTTATTAAGCATTGGCACAGGCTGCCCCAGGGAAGCAGTTGAGTCGCCATCCCTGGTGGTATTTAAAAGCTGTGTAGATGTAGTGATGAAGGTCTCAGTTTAGAGGTAACTTGGCCATGTTAAGTTAGCAGTTGGACTTAACAATAATGATTCTGTGATAAAATGCACTGCACCAGATTTACCCAAAATACCAAAATCTCATCTGGATTTTAAATATATGTTCCAGTTCACATAAGCTTTTCCAACAAAATAAAAGAAATACGAACAGAAAAACCCCAAACAATAGAGTTAATACTCCACTGAAACATGGGGGGTTTTTTGTGTCTGTTTTATATTTTGAAAAATGAATAAGTATTTATCACTGGCATGTATAATTATTTTTCATTTAATAAAATCATTTTACATGGATTGGCTACAGCCAGTTTTCTAAGAAAACACCCTCTCTTTTAGGACTTATTATTCACCTCAGCCTTGAGAATTTTACAGATATGAATGAACGTATCTCCTAGGTTTCCTTATACAAAAAAATATTCAGCTATGGTGATAAAGACAACATTTAAATTGCAGATGTCAATAATATTTATGTTTTCAATTATCAAGTGTTTTAGTAAAATTATCTTTTTTGATTAGTGGTGCTTAGGTCATCTGTTGTGGCATTACTTAACTAAATATATAAGGTGATTCAAAATTTTGAAGTGGAAATGGAGAAATTAATTGTTCAGGAAAGCTTCTAAATAAAAACTGAACTCACTTCCAATGTACCTAGTGATTACAATCCAGCTAAATCCACATAAATCAGCTGTGCCAAAGACTTCTGAAAATTTGCTTTTTTGTTGGGTTTTTTTTGGGCTACTAGTGTTACGTATTTAAATGTTTAAACATTAAATAAAGACATTGACAATAATCCACAATATTTTCCCAGTCTTTCATACACAAGTCACCTTCTCACCTATTCTTGTCTAGTGGCAAAATATCTATGTGTGCATGTATGAATACAATGAAGGAGAAACAGAGGAAGAAATTGGTCTGTAAATCTCATTAATTCAGTGATTAGCACAAAGAGAAATTATCCACGTGCTGAAGCACAACATTATTCTCTTACAGAAGGACAGAAAAGGTGAGCTGATGTTTGGTGTTCAGTATGTTAAGTCTCTTTTAGCAACTGAAGTGTGTAACATTACTCAAAATTTCTTATGTGGAAAAGATCTGCAGTATGCTGACATTACTTGTCTTTTATCTTGTTCAGCTTACAGACACTGACACATCAAAAATCCCATCTTCAATCTTTTTGTTATATTCAAAATAATTGAAAAAAATATTATTGCAGCAGTAAGCTCAAGCTTTTCCTTGTGGAATATTGTTTGAAATGGGTGAGTAGTTACTGTGTTAGATAAATGTCAGTAAATCCACAAGTCTCAAACCTCTTCAGATTGTTTCCAGAGCATTTAGCAGTTACAGGTGTGAATCCCTGAAAATATTACTTAAATGAAAAACAGAGATTGCAGTTTTAATTGCCAGTATTTTGATAGATCTTTTTTTATTATTCAATTTTTTATTTACTGATATCAGTCTTATTTTGTGTTTATTTCAACTGTTGCAATTTCAAAAGATGTTGAGCTAATCTTTCAAGGATTACAGAAACCTCAGCAAAATATTTCCTGCAGTGATATAGGGCTAATCATCTGCCAGTCTAAGAAGAGTACTTGGTTGTTCTATGCACAAGATGCAGACAGGGCTGCTCTCAAATCTATTGTTTTTTTAATTGATGGCCCAAGTGAGAATGGATTAGGAAAACAGGAAGACATGGACAAAGATTATCAGTAGTGATTGCCATGGTTTACCTAGCTGCTATACTGGCAGAAGTGGGCTGCAACTTCAGCCGAAATACTGGAGTTGATTCCTTAGCAGGGGCAGCGAGGCAGAGCATCCTGGCATCCAAATCTTCAGATGGTAACACATCAGGGATCCCAGGAGCAGGCATATCTGCTAGGAATGGTTGCCACAGCTGAAAAAGCCAAAACTCCCAGATGGCCATGTGAAGACCAGGGAAATCATGATGTATCCTGGCAAGGATATTTTGAATGGTGATTGCAATACCCTTCTCTGAGTAGCAGTGGCTTGCAGCCATGGGGCAATCTGCTGTGAGTGCCATGGAAAAATACACATGAGCCAAGGTAGCAGCTGCACCAACATGGACAGCAGGGTCCTAAGCAAAGATCTGACAGGGACAAAGGTTTTGACGTATGCCATGTTCGGGGAATGGTGTACTGACTAAGAGAAAAAGATGAGTGATGATCTGCAGTTTAGCAGCCACTTCAGCGGCAGCAGCAACAGCTTCACTGTGTGAATCTGATGCAATTACAACACTTGCTCCCTGTTGTATGGTTATTAGAAGAGAACTGTCCACTTATTAATGATTAAGGGTGCTTGTGTGTGAAGGTTAATATGTAGCAGATCCACCACCACTACCAAACATTATCCCACTGAGAAAAGTGTAACTTTTTAAGTATGTCTGTATATTTCAAATTGAAGAAGAGTACTCATAGTATACTTCCACAAGAAACCTGAATTCAACAGAAGTGCATGAGACTGCAGGGACAAAGTGATTACAATGATTAACAAATGGGGAACTGAAAAATCTTCCCTCTGAAGCTGATACCTAAGAAGTGAATCAGGTGATTCTCATTTGAAACCTTTTTGTCTTATCTTCTTCCCACTCACCTTCCTCCCACTAAACATCTCTGTAATTTGGCCTGCAAAGTACACCATTAAATCTTCATTCATACGTTACTAGAGAACTGTTTTTATTTTACTATAGAAGACCTCAATTCTCATAGACAGTAATTCTTTAACAAGAATTGGGCAATGGACTATGCCAGAATAGGTCATGACATAGATAGCAAAATTGTCCCGATGGACTTACTATTTAATTAAATCCTTGTTTGCTGCAGAATACAGGACTGATGAGGTGAAATAATCTCTTAGCTCCTGAATGGAAGCAAGAGGTGGGGAAAGGACACTGGAAATCCTTTCAGGAGAGAAGCTGAGGTTTCACAGAGAAACGTATGTATGTAGAAGTCAAGCTTCCCAATAAGCTATAGAACAAGCTATTGATCTTAGACACTGAAGAGGAGAGCTAACAGATCTCAGCTAGGAGCAGGACACCAGGAGCAATCAGACATATATGCAAGACCTGGAGGTGTGGAATAAATTTCAAACGAAATGTTAAGAGTTTTTGCAAAGAAGGTTTTAAAAGTTACATGAACTACATAGGTAGCTACAAACCTGGACTTTATAAAGGATGCAAATTTCTTGGAAAAAATAGGTGTTGGGATGAGTTCATTAACTACTGGAATTGTATTTTGTATGTAATACAGGGGCAATAGGCAGTAGATTAACAAAGAAAGCCTCACCAGACTGTAAGTTAGTAAAGATTTTCAAGTCTCACTGTTTGGGCTGCAGTGTTGTGTACATACAAGACCAGATTGGCAAAGCAGATACTGAATCTGGTTCACAGGAAGAGTGATTCAGGAAAATTGGTTCACTTTTTAACTCAATTTGTTTTAAGAGCAAAAAAGGGGTACATTTTATATGTGGAACCATGAATTTGCAGTTATTCCAGTGTGGGTTCCATCAGTCTAAGAGCTTAAGCTATCTAATTACTACAGAAAAACTTCATTAACAATACAGCTAATATTTTTAAAATTTTATTTTCTTTGCCAGACTACACATCCCATCACCGATGACTCCAAGGTGATACCCATATGCCTCTGGAACTTAAGACAAAATTAATGTTAATAAGGATGCAGGTATTGTTTGCACTGAAGATGGTCTCACTTGAAAGGGTTCCTGAAACCTTGAGAACAGGAAGGGCCATGATCCAGGTGAATTCATATTCTAACTGCAGATGATGTAAGGCACAGAAAAAGGGGCAATAGTCAGTACAAGGAAGCTGATCACCTTCAAGTTTTGGATATTTCTTCCAATTTGCATTACCCCATTGGGTAGTACTGCTAGGGAGAGCATAAGAAAGTTGGTGCAGGTGCCCAATTTCATGAAATCCCCTGAATGTTAAGGTTATTGATGTTACTTATAGCTTTAGAAGAGACACAACCTTTCACTCTGTGTTTCTAATGGTTTCACCAATAAAACATTGGACTTCACCATAATAGGCATTGAATACAGAGCAGAAGGCATCGTTTTGCCATTATGTAAAACTTAATGCGCCTATATGTTTAGTTCTGCATACAGTTTTGGTGTCTGCACCTCAGGAACCTGCAGCTACTCCTGAAAATCAAGGACAATAGTAGTAACTACTCAGACTGCAAAGGTATTCCATGTTTTTCCTCATTCATGGATGTATATCATAGTCAACATAAGAGAGTACCCATGTGTGAGAGAGAAGGTTATGCAATGCTGGTACCTGTCTTGACATGACTGGCATTTAAGTTTTGTATAGGAGACCAAACTTTTGCTTGTACTAATGTCAGGTGTAAAAACTAAGTGGCAAATTATTTTCTACAATAATTTATATTGTATTTGCATTTAAAGAGAAATTTTGGACAATTGTTAATTGATTCTACCAGTAACAGGAATTCAGGCATCTCTTTTACTACAGGTGAAAATCAAAACATGATAACACAAATAAAATAATCAAGAAAAGCAATTCAGAGGACTCATAAACTGCACCAATTTATCAACTGTCACTTGGATGAATGAAAATTCATTTCCTTTTATTATTATTTAATGATATTCTACAGCTTAGTGCCTCCAATCTTCTTTTATCTCTTCCTAGAGATTTATGCCTCCTTAGTCAGAGCCTGGGCACACAAAGATTTCAGTTGGCATTTGGCATAACTGAGAGGTGAGAGATTCAGACAGAAAATTACTAGAATGGCAGGAACAAAACAGTCAGGTCAATGGTACACAGAAAACTTCTAAATATGGTGGAATAAAAAAACATTTTTAGATACAACAATTTTAGCAACGCTATTGTTGTATCTGAACAGTTAAACAGAAAAGCAGCATCAATTTCCAATGCAGGAATATGGACCCTCTTTGGAAAAGCATGCAAAAAAATACATCTGACAGATTCTACATGTCCATCAACTGCTCATATAAATCTTAAAGTATGTAATATGTTCCTCTGCCTCAGCTTTCTCGTTTACTGTGAATATATTATAGAATATAATAGAATCATAGAATGCTTAGAGTTCGAAGGGACCTTAAAGATTATCAAATTCCAACCCTCCTGCCATGGGCAGGGACACCTCCCACTAGAGCAGGTTGCTCAAAGCCCCATCCAGCCTGGCCTTGAACACTTCCAGGGAAGGGGCATCCACAACTTCCCTGGGCAACCTGTTCCAGTGTCTCACCACCCTCACATTAAAGAATTTCTTCCTAATACCTAATCTAAATCTCCTCTCTTCCAATTTAAAATCATTATCCCTCATCCTATCACTACACTCCCTGATAAAGAGTCCCTCCCCATCTCTCCTGTAGGCCCCCTTCAGGTACTGCAAGGCCGTTATAAGGTCTCCCTGGAGCCTTCTTTCTCCAGGCTGAACAACCCCAACTCTCTCAGCATGTCTTCACAGGAGAGGTGCTTCAGCCCTCTGATCATCTTTGTGACCCTCAGCTGGGCCCATTCCAACAGGTCCATGTCCTTCTTATGTTGAAGATTCCGGAGTGGGACACAGTACTCCAGGTGGGGTCCCACAAGAGCAGAGGGGCAGAATCACCTCCCTTATATAGTGTTGGACTGAATTTGCTTTTATTTTTCTGTTATGCCATCAAAGTTAATTATATTTAGGATGTTGCACAATGTGTCAATATTGGGAATCCAGATTGCATTTTTTAATTATGCAAAAAGCTACAATGGATTTAGGCCAGGGCTGTGCATCTCTTAGATTCTAGAAAAACCTGGAATATGCCCAATTGAGTGGACATAATCAACATTTACAAATGGTGACGGTTCACACTACATTTAACTTATTCTCCCTATTTAATGTGACAGACAGCAAAGGCGACTTAACTATGGTTTTTATAGCAGCTTTCCTGTTATTTCAGACTTCCTGTGTTTGGGTAACAGTTTATTCCAGACCAGTCTGGCTTCCTTTGCTTGATCCTGCAGCAAAGTCATAATAATCCTATTGGTAACATTACAGGCTGTTGCTATGGAAATTAATGTATTATCTCAGAAAAATGACAGATGGGTTGAGGAGGGAGCAAGCCCATACTTAAACACTGATCCTTACATGACTAGCTAATCCCTAAACGGTTGTC
The DNA here is from genome assembly GCF_001431845.1 of Calidris pugnax. Classification (NCBI taxonomy): domain Eukaryota; kingdom Metazoa; phylum Chordata; class Aves; order Charadriiformes; family Scolopacidae; genus Calidris; species Calidris pugnax. The sequence goes on along the minus strand of NW_015090830.1, from coordinate 9,571,754 downwards.
ACTTAGGGACTAGCTAATTTCAAAGAATTTAATGAAACCATATGAGTAACCAGAACCGCAGAGGACAGAGGATACATTAAGTATTTTGCTTGGAAAGAGTTAAATTCTCTCTGCCCCATTTCCACTTGTGGCCCACATTGCTTTTTTCTCTACATGTTCCAGACAACCTGTAGTAGGTCAGGAACTATCATGAGGTAGCAGGAGTTCAGCAACATTGTATTTAGCTTAATACTAGCTTCCCTCATCCCCTCTCTGAGAATTATGTCATTAAAGAGAGAAGGGATTTCCAGGACAAGGCCACAGCAAAAAAGTAGCTATCATTTCCTGATATATTTCAGATTAAAAACCAGAAAACAAGCAAACACTATGTGTGTTACTTTGCCATCACACAAAGGGATACTTGACATATTTTCTGCCTTTAATTACAGAATCACAGAATGACACGGGGTTGGAAGGGACCTCTGGATATCATCTAGTCCAACGCCCCAATTGCTGTCCAGTTGTTGAGGTTTATTCTTTCTCTTAAATTTAAACAAAAACATTAGGGTTTTTTCCTCATGGTAGTGTAAATTAGGCTAAATTATGGAGAATGGAACATGTAACAAGTGGAATTTGCTCCAGAAGACCAAAGTCGGAATGTGCATTAGAAACTCCTTTAGGACACAAATAGGAAGAGGCAAATAAATCAGAGAAGTAGAATGAGAAATACAATGTGTTGGATATTTAATGGAGAAAAGAATGACTGGTGTTTAAAATCTTCAGAACTGAAAACCAATGACTTAAATTATGTCATAATTCTATTCCTGAAAAAATAACAATTCCACAACGCTAAGTTATTATTCGAATTTTGAGGGAAAAAAATTGCTACTGCTATGAAAGTTGGATGTATATTTTTCAGATTATAACAGTAACACCTGCACTGACCCACTCTTTGACCTAAAATTCAAGGAAACAAATAAGCAAAAAACCCACTATCCACATTCCAGCGAAAAGCTGTGCAGTATAACAAGCAGGATTAGAAAACATGGGTTGACAGGTCATGCCAGACATCTGTTGTGTAACCACACACATCATGCTCTTTGCTAGTTTGCATTTAATTTTTTATTTTTATGAAAAGTTAATCGGGTGGATATAGAAGGCATTAAATTCTGCAGTTTAATTTAAGCATCTGCTAGGGACACAAGTGTATGTAAGAGAATGAGTCCCAATGGACTGATGTTTTTGCTGTTAGGTGAAAGTCACAGATAGGTCAGAGCCATTAGGAACAGATAATAGTGTTGTAATTGAGTAAAAAGCAAAGCTGTTGTCCAAAGAACAGTGCAATGGGGAAGGAAATATGAAGTGGATCTGGCCTGTCTTTGATGGTGCTTCTATGAATAAAGAATTTCTGTAATTTGCTTCTTACGTAAAGGTTGAAAGATTGTTAGGTGGGTTAAGGATAACATTAGCAATAGTACTTTGATCAGATTTGTACCTTCTAATTCAAAAGAAATAGTAATATTTGGTCCTGACAAGGCAGTTATAATGATAAAATATTTGTGATATCATTAGGAGCTGATTATATACTCTTCCTCCAGGAAAATAGCATGCAGGTCATTTGAATGTGAGAGAATATTTTTGATAAGCTAACTTCTAAGATAAAGAGCATTAACAGATGTGTTGACAGAGGGAAACAAAGAAAGTCAAAAGGAATTTAGTGTCACAAGTATTTATTATGCAAAAGGCAGAGTGGGGTTCTTCTGCAAGTCATACTCCAAAGTTGCCCTGTATTTCTAAACAGCATTGCCTGGATACCTTTGAAATTGTGAAAAGAAGGCAAAAGGAATCTTATGCCTTAAGTATACTTACAGGATACCACAGGAACCCTGCAAATTTTCTAAACTGAAGTGACACCTCACAAGCAAATACACAGCAAACAAAAGGTTTTAAAGTATTTGATTCAACCACTTATGTTGATTCTCAATGCATTCTCAATGCACCTGTATTTCAAATGTTTCACTTTTAAACCGAATATTCTATAATTATGTTTGCAGTGTGATACTGTGAGGCTGTAAAGATGATTCATATCAATTAATGTAGGTTTAGATCAGGAAAGCTACAGTGGTTTTTTCATACAAGGTTTCACTGCAGAAGAGACTGAAGAGATCTTAATTTCTTGTCCTTATCTGAACGGCAGAACTTTGATAAAATATGTTACATTGAAGTGTCAGTAGGATAGCTTATTGTACAGTTGATGCAAAATTGGCAAAAGCACATATGTGGGAGGTTGACCCTGGCTGGATGCCAGGTACCCACCAAAGCTGCTCTAGCATTCCCCCTCCTCAGATAGAGGGGGCAAGGGAGAGAAACTATAACAAAAGGCTTGTGGACTAAGAAAAGGACAAGGAGAGATCACTCAGCAATTACCATCACGGGCAACTGGACTCCACTTGGAGAAATTATTCTGATTTATTACCAATCAAATAAAAGTAGGGCAATGAGAAATAAATCCAAATCTTAAAACACCTTCCCCCCACCCCTCCCTTCTTCCCAGGTTCAATTTCACTCCTGATTTTCTCTATCTCCTCCCCTCAAGCAGTGCATGGGGACAGTGAATGGGTGTTGAGGTCAGTTCTTCACACTTTGTGTCTGCAGCTCCTTCCTTCTCAGGGGGAGGACTCCTTCCACTCGTCCCTGCTCCAGCGTGTGATCATTCCTATAGGAGACAGTCCACCATGAACTTCTCTAGTGTGAGTCACTCCCATGGGCAGCAGTTCTTCATTAACTCCTCCAGAGTAGGTCGCTTCCATAGGATGCAGTCCTTCAGGAACAGATTGGTCCAGCATGGGTCCGCCATGGGGGTCATAAATCCTGCCAGAAAACTTGCTCCAATATGGGCTCCTTTCTCCACGGGTCCTGCCAGGATCCTACTCCAGCATGGGCTTCCCATGGGGTCACAGTCTCCTTCAGGCATCCTCCTGCTCCAGTGCAAGGTCCTCCACAGTATGCAGGTGGATATCTGCTCCACTGTTGATCTCCATGGGCCACAGGGGGACAGCCTGCCTCACCATGGTCTTCATCACAGGCTGCAGGGAAATCTCTTCTCCAGTGCTTGGAGCATCTCCTCCCGCTCCTTCTTCATTGACTTTGGTGTTTGGAGAGTTGTTTCAGATATTCTCACTCCTCTTTCTAGTTGCAGTTGCACAGGGTTTTTTTTCCCCTTATTAAATATGTTATCACAGAGGTGTTACCACTGATGCTGGTTGACTTGGCCTTGACCAGCGGTGGGTCCACTTTGGAGCATTGGGATATAGGCGAAGCTACTGGACATGGGGAAAGCTTCAGGCAGATTATCATAGAATCATAGGGGAAAGCTTCAGGCAGATTATCATAGAATTTGGCTGAAGGCACAAACCGAATACAACATATGTGGAACACTTTTCCATGTATGTATAATCAAATTATGGAATTTGCTAATACAGAAAGTGCATATGAAGAGTTCAAAAATTATTAGGAAAATTATTGAAAAAATGCCTGTGTATTAAATATGGTGCTGTGGATGCAGCCTCAGGAGCGGGAAGACTCAGAACCACCACTGACCAGACACTGGAGTTCACTGCTCTCCATGTTCTTTTTCTAATAATCTATCACAAGGAACAGAAAGAGACAGGAAAACTTTACCTTGGCCTAGTATGACTGTTTTTACAGGATGGACAAGCTGTGGAAAGAATTAGCTAGAGATGCATAAAAGTTCTAATCCCAAACACATGGAAGTCAACAGCTGGAATCCCATAAGTGCCAGTAGCTTTGGCCCAGACCTATATCTTCCTCTCCACCCTTGCATTGCCATCCTCTGTCTGGAGGCACAGGAGGAGCAGCAGCCCTGTGCCTCCAGGACACTGAGGACTTTGAAAAAGGCTTAAGATGCTCATGGACCTTCCACAGGTCATTTGTGAGGGCATGAATTTCAACTAACAGGAAAAGTCTGCTGCCCAGCATTGCTCAGCAAACACGGGATGGGGTTGTAACATCAAGGGTTGTGACCATCAGAAGACAGGCTGCCAAAACAACTCTCTTCCATGCACTTCCTAAGCATTATGCTCTTTCAGCAGCTGTGAAGAGAGTTTAAGTTAAAGTGGGTTTCAATATTTAAAGTGTAACAGCGTGGGGCAGATTATTTTCTCTGGTCGTTTTCCACCTGGCTTTCTCACATTCTTCAGTTTTGCTCTTTGTGCCTATTCATCTAGGTTGTTTATTTTGTAGGTCTATCAGACAGACATTATGCATATTTGGTTCAAACAGGCTGGGGAAGAAAGCTTTGTAAGCCTTTGCATACGGTAGCCTAAATTACAAATTAGGTGAGAAAGCCAACCCCTATATTTATTTCTCTTTTCCCTTGGTTTTCAGTGTTACTTATCTGCACAAGCAGCCTCTGTGGTTTAGTTTTTTGAGGTGCAACTTCTGGGTGGGAGAGAGGTCTGAATATCCTCTTAAAAACAAATTTTAGGGTTTTATTTTCTCATATATATGAGAAATGATAACGATATTTTCTCATTCCACAGTGAATGAGATACTTTTCTGTATGTTTTTGATCTGTTTCAGAGAAGAGATGAGAAAATGTGTCACTCAGAAAGACAGCTGAGATGTCCTAATGTTAGAAGTGGGCATAATGTTATGTAATGTTGATTTGCTTCTTTTTCTTTCCATTCTCCAACTCTTTTTAATCAATAACTTTCAATAAAACCCTCCCCTGTCACCCTGACATGTCACTAGTCACTAAGGATACAGATATATAAAAAATAAAAATGACAAAAAGAGAAAGATGTATTAAACCACTCCCCCAACACCCTGGACAATATGAAGTTATATGGAGACTGACACACTGCAACGTTTATATTTCTTCTTATGAAGTTACTGTAGAACAAAGCTGAACACTAAGAAAGAAAGAAGACCTGTACTAAGAAGTAGGAGGGTCCTATACAACCTGTAAAAAATATTTCTACCTCACATGAGGACTGAATTTCAGTGCATTTGAAATCCTGAGCTGAGAACATGGCAAAATTGTCTGTTATTACTGAAACGAAAAGGCCTTATCGTTGAGTTCTTGTAATTCCCTTTTGTGCTACTCCAGTGGAAAAAAAAGACTTTATCTTGCCTTAAGGCAATAGCTGTCATAAGGGAATCCTCAGAGGATGTATGGCTGCCTTACCCAGTACTGCAAAGGACAGACAGTCCAATAGGCTTTAGCTGTAAGTACCTGACATAAAATCCTCCTTCTCCCATCACTAACACCACCTATCCTTCTCCCTTTACCACTTTGAGGCAGCTGGGTGGGAAAGGAGAACTTAGAGAATGCCGCTTCTAGTACATTTGATGTTACATCTTTCTGAATTATTATTGCTGCTAACTTCACAAGTTAGGTCTGATTTGTACCAGTGTGTGACGTTTTCCAAAACAGGGTTAGTTTTCAGGATTTCCTTTCTAAATCTTGATGCTGTTCAGGACCTGTTTTCTTCTGTATCACTTTTCAGTTACAATAGCATCTTTTTCTTCACCTAATGTGTTTAGAAGTTTCTCTTCATTACCTCATTACCTCTCTGTCATTTCTTGTCTGTAACTGCTATCTAATCTTCCTGCTTGCTTATTTCAGACACTAAGAAAGGGACAACTTTCTACGTAATTTACTGATCCTTTAAAGGTGAAAAACTAGCAGTACTTAAGGAAAGCTATAGACACTTCGACACATTATAGCTTCAATGTGATATGGCACCAACACACTTTTGAAAGCCTGTTTTGATAGTGTTTTGAACACTTCATGGAAACAATTCACCAAGTTCTTAAAATCAGAAATGAGAGAACTTGTTCAGATACAGCAAGAAGCACTAGTCACCTTGGAAACTTTTCATCAAACTAGAACCAAATAAAATTTGTGGTGGCATTCAATTTTCATAAAGGTTTCTTTTGGCAAATAGAAGACTGAAACAATAAAGCAACTGGTTGAATAAAAGGGAGAAGACTGTTTGTACACAGAAGTAGAATTAGAAATAGTAATATAAGCTAGGATTCAATAGGCTGAGTTTGATACTTCTTTTGCAATTTAAAAATGGGTATTAAAGGAATAACTGGAAAAATTTCCTCTTGTACTAGAAGAGTAGCTTTGCTTTTTTGAGGGCAGTGGACCTATCTTGTGTTTCCCTGGAAGACATAAACAATTTCTTGTGTCAGAAAGAGTGTACCAAGAGCATGCAGGCCAGGAAACTGAATATTGTTGTAATAAGTACGTGATTTCATTTATAAAGACTAGCAAGCTACTTCAATTCATCTATTAGTTATATATCTCCAGTGATAATCCTCCAGTTTGGTAGGATTCTCTTGTTAACTAATTGTTAACTAGGTTTTCAAGAGATGCTTGTTTTAATCTCATTCACTATGATTGCTATGATTATGACTAGACCTTAGTTTACAAGTTCTCAGACCAAACTCAAGACTATCAGTTTAGTAACATCAATTTAGTAATACTAGTATGATATCAATTTAGTAATACTAGTATGATATTTGCAGATATTAACATAACTGGAAGAGTGATACAGGGAAAGGGACTTCTACTAAATGGGAGAATGCATGTACAACCTATTGCCTAGAACAGGAAGAAACCAACATTAAAATCAGATATCCCATTTCTGTCACAAAACACTGCATAGGAAACATATCATTGAGCATAAAAATGTATGCTCATTTTTTCTGTATTAATGTTTTGAGAGTGACCACTTTTAAACACTTTACAGGTTAGTTGTCAATTGATATAAATTGCATGATATTTTAGATCAGCTGAAGACATGAAATCTTATTGCAAGTCCTCTTATGCTAATTCTAAAGAGCAAAGTAAGCTGCTTCTTATGTTGTCCCCTTATCATTGTCACATACCTTTTGTTTTATGCATGTACCCTTTGAGTGAGAAATCTTAATGCAGTGACCTGTGCTGCCAGGGTTTCAACAGAATTTCATTGTCCCAAGCCTCCCAGGGAGCCTCGTCACAGTACATAATGAGAACACGTCAAAAATAAAGTGTCATTGGAAAGATGTTTATGTTTGCATAAGTTCATATAGTTTAAGGTGATTATACCCTAGTACAGTAACAGAAAAGAAGCTCTATTAATATAATTTCTGACCAGATGCTATCTTAAACACACTGGTCCAGGGAGAAAAAAAAGTCTCTTAGACATTTCTCAGGAATTAAAAAAAAAAAAGGAAAACATCCTCAAAAGGCCAAAAAAGTGCAATATTCAGATGAGAAAAATGCAATGAGACATGATCCACAGAACAGAATTTCACGAGTTTACAGTAATGCAATTGCTGTATCTTATGATACTGATATGAAAAGAACAGTGTGTATGCAGTCAGATCAATGGCAATCAATCATAAAATGGAAGAATTTAAAAGTGGAATAGCCCTGTTAGATCAATCAGCCTGTCCTCTGCACACACGGTCTCTCTGAAAAATATACTCCAATTCACTTTGTATCATATAGAATATAGCTCTACTGACATGAACTGCAGTACTTCAGCTTCAGTAACATAAAGTGGAATTACTTCTGTAGTTAGAAGTTGTTTAGCTTTTTGTAAAATCTGTCCTGATCTAGTTTTTATCTGTATCCTTTATGACTTTATATTAACCCAATAACTGTCTATGACATGGTAACAAAGGTGTTAACCATTTTTTACCTGACTTTGAATTTATTAGTTTTCAGTTATACAATAACCGATTGGTTGTTTTGGAAGTACTGTTTCAGAAATAATGTTTTGTTAATTTCCATGACACCTATTTCTGCCTTAATTTCTGCCTAAGATTTTTACTTATCAGTATAAAGTGAAAAAATACTGTAATGATGTCAGTATAGTGAGTAATATTTGTCAGGAGGCAAAAACTAACTCCTGTATTTCTGTGACACACTGTAATCTGTGACGTACACTGTCAAGGTTCATTTCTATCTCCCAGATTTACAGGACAGGGTACTCTGTGAATCAATGTTATTTCATGAGCTCATCAGGTAGAAATAAAACAAGAGCTCAATCTCCTTCTAACATACTAGCCTAGTATGTTAAGTTTCTGACTCTCTTCTTCATTGATTCATTAATCCACTATCTCACAAATTCACCAACTATCACGTTTATGAGCAAGATAGTTACCTAGCCAAGTGTGACAGTCCTCATTCCACCCTTTTTCCTTCATCATGATGCGGGGTCCCCCTGTGTCACACCAAGAAGCTCAAGAGCCTCAGCAGTTCTGTTGGATCTGCTCCAAAGACTTTCTGGGTAAGTAGACATATTTATACTTTCCAGCTTGGAATTTTGTTCTATTCCATCAGTCAGTGTATGTTGGTGAACCTGCCAGGCAGTGATAATTGCAAAGCTGCATGAGATGATGGCTGTAGGTGATAACAGCTGCAGGAGATGGTCCTTATCCTACCCAGTGTATGTTGCTCTCACTTCAAGCCAACAGTTCTCAACATACACCAGGCCTTAGCAAGAGCTGCGTGTTAAGCCAAAACATGACCAGTAGTTGACTGAACAGCCACTCTCTACCCCTTGGCACATTTTTTGACTCGAAAATCCATTTCGTCAGTGAGTGAAGGCACTGTTACATTTCTTGCTTCACTGGTGGTGAAGGTAGGGGAAACATTTAAGCCCTCTCCCTTAAGCCTAGCTTCCCAGTTTGTTATGAAGTAACAACTGATGATTGATGCTTTCAACATGGTGAGATAAGGTACGGAATTTCACTGTGTCACTGCATTGCCATGGAAGCACAGCTCCTGGTCATGTCAGAGTTAACATACAGTTAACATACTTCAGCTTGCAAAAGATATGCAGAAATATACACATAAAACACAATACACTTCCTATAGTGTCTGGAAATTCTGTAGTTAGTATTTAAAAGTATTATCTTTATAAGCACATATAAAATTATAGCTTTGTTTATTTAGAAAATGAGATGATGTCCTCTTGCACTTCCGACTAGAATCTAACCACATGAACAAATGTTCCCCATGGTTGAAGAAGGAACAAAAATCCACAAAAAACCTAAAAACAACTGTACTGTATTCACAAGAAATCACAGCAGATGACTAGGGAAAGCATTTCCTGAATGTTCTCCTAACCTTCAACAAGTTGCATATGAGGGCACCTGAGAGCCAGATGCAACTTTTATTCTCATCCATGAAAGTATGCAGTCTCTTCTTCAGTTGTGTAAACTGTCATAACCACCTGTATGCCATGGCATAATAGTTCCACAACTTAACTGCATGGGAGAATAACATCCTTTTATTGCTAGCCTGTCTCCTACTAGTTTCATTAGAATTTTCCATGTTATTATGTGTAACAGGCAGTAGATTAACCCCTATTCAACCTCTCCTAATACTCATGACACTCGCGATTCTTTAGATCTTTACGAAATGCCCTCCTTAAGAGACATTATTAATAAAATGAAGGTTTGTAGCTAAAGAAATCACTGTTGGTACAGGAGCTGCTCCATACTCCACTTTTTTTGTCACCTTTCTTTCCTTACTTTGAGACCTTTCATGTTCAAATGTTGTCTCCTCTTCAGATAGAGACACCTGAACTGAAAAAAATATTCAAGACATGCTTGGACTATTTATATAGTGGCATAACAATGTGCCTTGTTTTGTTTTCTACTCCTTTCACCATTAGTTCTTAACACTTAATTATCTCTTTGACCACACTGAGTGCTGAGCTGGCCGTTTTTATGCAACAATCTGTCATAAAACCAAGATTTCATTCCTGAGGACAAGGGTCAGTTCACACCCCATCAACTTTATCTGATCTTTTTCCCATGTGTATCATTTTGCGTCTAATCTACTCTGGGTTTTATATGCCACACAATTATGCAGTTACTCCTATAATCTTTCATAGTGGGATTTCCTTCTTACTGTATGAAATTACCAAAAAAATTTATCACCTCATTATTCAGACCAATTTTCAAGTTATTTACAAATATGTTGAACATCTTGTATCCAAGTAAAGATCCCATTACTTTTTTCCATTTTGAAAAATGTTTTTTCACTCCTCACCTCTGATCATAAGCTTTTAACCAATTATTGATCCACTCAAGTAGTTATTTTTTTCAATGGAATGTAATGCAATGCAATATGCTATATGCTATATGATTAATATATAATATAATATAATATAACATAATATATAATATATTCCTGCATAATCTCCTTAATAAATTTTGGTAGCCAAACCTTGAAGATGCTCTGCCAGCAAAATCACATTTATCCACATATATATTGATGTCTTTAAAGTATCTAAAGCATGACTTTTTGTTACAAATGTTCTGTTAGGACTTCTGCAATCTATCCTGCTAATACATGTTCACTAATGATATTCATTATTGTAGTGTTTGAATAATTGGCTGTGTATATTTGTGAGGTTTACTGCAATTCTCCTTAATTCTTTCTCTAGAACAGGTATATTTGTCATATTTCAGTTTTTAAGACCAAGGCCATTTTAAATATGAAAATTCATCACACAATTAACTCTTAATCTTGATTTTCTTTGCTTTCTTGGGTAAATATAACCTATGTTGTCTATTTGCTACTGTTCAGTTTGGTCTATTTGTTTCATAATAAGTATAATAATAATAATTTTCATATAAGTATATATTCATAAGTATCTGAGGGGTCGTTTGAGGGAGGATGGAGCCAGACTCTTTTCAGTGATTCCCACTGACAGCATGAGGAGCAACAGGCACAAGCTGGAACATAGGAAGTTCCATTCAAATATGACAAAAAATTTCTTTACGGTGAGGGTGACAGGCTGCCCAGGGAGGGTGTGGAGTCCTCTTCTCTGGATATCTTCAAGACCTGCCTGGATGCAGTCCTGAGTTACGTGCTAATGATCCTATTTTCTTCACTTGGAAATGCCTTTGTCTTTTTGAAGAGAAGCTTCTTACTTTTAATCAACTCCCTTACCTTATTCTTTCAAAATGATGGTTTCTTTTGAAACCAAAAAATTTTAAAAACAAAGTCTGGTTTTGGTTTTTAAATGTCTTGCCATTTTCATTTAAGTCACATTATGACAACGTTTGCCACCTGTTTACTAAAAATATGTTACTAGTCCTTCATGTCCAAGTCATCTGTAGATTTCAGTATATTAGAGCAGATGACCAGAATTTTCTTTTGTACATCTAAACACTGTCCTTGGTAGACATATTCTGAAAGCCCTTTTAATGAAGTTTGATGCCACTGAGAATCTGACAAGCCAGAAATACAACCTTATGAAGGTTACCTCATTATCCAGCATCCAAAGTCATAAACTTTCATCTTCACCCCAAATGGAGCATTGCATATATTATTTGAACAACACATGCATATGAACTAATACTCTTAAATTTCAAAATGTTCTTCTGCATTATTTTATGGATATATTTCCACAGTGTGCAATGATGCCAGTACACACTAATTATCTAATTACCAGGACAGAGAATCTAATTATAAATCTTACCTTCACTCTAAGTGTATAATTATTTTTTTAGGATATGAAGTTGGCTTTACACCTTTGACTCCAGGTCAAAGGTCCTAAACTAATTATTTTTTCTTGCTAATTAGTCAATATAGGCTGAATTTGACCTTCATTAATGGCTTAAATTTTTATATAAGCTACCGTTTGCTTATTGAACGAGGGAAGAAAACATTTAGCATATAAGGTATGCGATCTCTGTAGAGTTAACTTGGACTTGTTCTTGAGAGTTGCCTCTACTCCAGTTGAAACTGACATGCAAAAACCTTTGGCTTAGCTGCAGTGATCCTTTCTAAAAAGGTTAATTAAATCACCCTGAGATACAAGCCGGAGCACAAGGGAGGCTTCTGTTGCACTATTCATCCACCCACTTTCCAAAAGGGTGAACGATAAACTATTTGAACTACCCAGTTCTTTAATATCTTTGCATTAGTTTCAGTTATGACTTCAGGACAATATTCACTTAATGTGCACAGAAGAATCAAACAGCGAATGTCCCATATGTAAAGGATTCTGATGGAGGTGATGGAGTGGCTACCAATCCATTTCACTTAGAGTAGATGTATGTACATAGATAGTACTGTGCTGCAGCACTAGCTCAGGTGTGAGAGGCTCACAACATAGTCTATTACTGCCTTTAGTCAGTTCGAGTCAGCTGTCCCAATGCTGTCCCTTCCAGCCTCTTGCCCAGCACCAACCTAGTTGCTGGGAAGACAGAGGGAAAAACAGAGAATGCCCGGATGCTGTGCAAGCCCTCTTTAACAACAGCCAAAACATTGGTGTGTTATCAACAGTCTTTTGGTCACCAATGTAAGGCACAGCACAATACAGGCTGCTATGAGGAAAATTAACTCCATCCAATAACTAAGTTTAATATGGGGACTGAAGGCAGCTAAAGTTTTGGATCTGCTACCAGAATAAAATTCGGTGAAAACACATCTTCACTGAGTGTGGCCTTTTTTTAGTTTGACTACCTTTAGATACACAAAGTATATATGACATAAGCTATTGGGAATTCTGACAAATCTAGGCTTTCAAATCCTTCATATGGGAAAAAAAAACAACACAACAACCATTTTTATTCTAAGTTGAAAATTACTTTCAGTTTCCAGTATATAATGGTCCAGTTTGATGTCTATTTATTACTTCGGAAAAGCAATAGATTGGCTGAGCACACAAAATCAATTTGTACTACAGGCTTGCTTATTTTTTCAAATGTCATAATCCGCTATAACCCACTGTATGGATATTTTTTTCCTCACAGTCCTTTCTTACTTTTAAGACCCATAAAAAGTGCAAAAAACTCTGTAAAGTAATATTTTTCAGGATAGCAGTTTGAATTAGAAGGATGCATCTCATGGACCTGTTGTTGTTCTAGAAAGAAAGTCTTTTGAACTAGAAGGTAAATGTCAAAATGTATCATTTCCTGTATCCAAAATAAAAACTTAAAGAAACATATTCCAGAAAAATGTATCATAAATGTACTTGATATTACTAATGTTAATTCCTAATGGTATTAATATGCTCATTTATATTTATAAATTTTAAAAATGTACCATCTGTCTCACTAACTCTAGGATACCAGATTACAATAGCCATAATATGATTCATTTTTAATAAAAATCACTACTGGGTAATTATAATGTGAAGTGTGTACTGGAAATGGAGCAATTATTTCACTGGTACATATAACGCTGCCAAGCCTGACAGTTTCAGCTTGAATTTTTTAATTTTTTTTTTGGTAACTGAGCTACACAGTCAAAAGTAGCTCTCCTCATTAAAACATAGAAGAAAACAAACCTCACCAATTCTGCTTCTCAAAAGGCAAGTTGCTTTTCATGCCAATTGTTCAAAGATAGTTGAGACCATTGACTTCCTTGAAGAAAAATCTTTACAGATGACTGCCAAATCTAGCTGTCCTTTGTGACCTCTCCTCTTCTATATTTCTTCTCATTAATAAATTTTAACATAGGCGCCCTATTGACACGATAAATCCCGTGTTCTAATAATGCAATTTCAAAACTTTATTCCAAGTCCCTCTTCTCTGTCACTACTGTTTTTCCCACTTCTCAGATTCAGGGTGGATGAAAGCTCAAGTTACATGCCTGGCCCATCTCAAGGCATGAGTCTTGTTTGGTATGCATTTAACTTCCTCTCAGGCAAAAACACAAGATGCGTCTTCAAAACAGCTGAACTCAGCAGTTTCAGGACACAAAATTGTCTTTGGCTCAAGCCAGAATAATTTCTACGAATCTGGGACAAATTGATTTACATGAAGTATGAACTTCATGAGTGTCTGCACTCTTTTAAACTGATTCCAAATATAGCTAGTGATTACATCTCTAGTGTGTCTGCAAGACTCAGATTAATAAAGGAAAAGAGAGCAAAAAGATAAAATAAAGAAAACATGGAGTATCGTTGCATGTCTCTTTATATGTTTTTGTAGTTGGAAAGAAAAGGGACATAATATTGAAAAGAGAATAAGAAAGAAAGAAAGAAAGAAAGAGAGAGAGAGAGAAAGAAAGAAAGAGAGAGAGAGAGAAAGA
>NW_015090830.1:9489262-9557481 GCF_001431845.1 Calidris pugnax | reverse complement strand
AAGGAAGGAAGGAAGGAAGGAAGGGGATTGAGAGAAAATGGTTCCTATGATGGCATTAGTAGACAAGGAAATGGAAAATAAACAGTTAAGAAAGGAACAAATGAGTAGTTCATATTGTGAGTGAGACCACTAGTAACAGGGATCAGGAAAGTTAACATAGCAAACCCAGGGAGAATACATGTATTATGCTTTGTGCTCATTAATTTCAGGTCCAGTGCATGGCCATAAATGTTTTGCAGCCAAGACTTCATAGAAAAGCTGTATAGAGCCTCCTGTATATATAAGGAAGATACTTACACATCTCCTGAAGAAGAGAGATCTCCTGTCCTGTTCCAGCAGCAACAAGAGGTTTTGCCACACCTGGGCACAGAGCATCACAGAAAGACCTGGGATTTGCCCTGGTTCATTGCTAGTTAGTAGCGTTTAATATAACTAATTGGAAAAAAAAAAATCTCATTGTTTATTCTTCTTTTTCATGAAAACTTAATCAGATAAACCTCTCAATCTACATTTTGGTTGATTACCTGTTGTTGTTAATTAACATTTTCTTTTCGTTGCAGTTCGGGATTTTGCCTCCTAGAGTATGAATGAAGAACTTGAATGTGTTTTCTAAACCTAACTTAATGGCATTTTACTTAACTCATCTGTATGCAAGGTCCAGGATATCTCAGTGTTTCTTTATAATGCATAATTACATTAACAGGTAATCTTTATTCAGTCTATTTATTTTTTTTAAAAAAGATGATAAATAACAGAGAGCGAATCTATGATTCAAAGTGTGTATTAATGGCAGAAGAATGGCTAAGCATGACTCATTCATACTTGAGACATTTAACTTATTAATAAAAGTCACCATAACCATGCAGAAACAATTGCAATATCTGTAGTTGGCTTATTATTATTATTGCATCACTTCATTTAGTTATACTGTAACATATGCTAATATTTCTAAGTTTCTTTTTCCATTGAAGGCAACCTGTTAACACTCTTAGTAGAAAGTGTCAGTTTTCAGTCACTACTTCACCTGCTTTTGAAGCCAACAGCATTATGGAAGATTTCTTATGAATCTGTAAATTGTTATTCCTATTTTATTTAAAAAATTAGTAAACATTTTTCATTTTTAATGGCCTTTTGGTTGTATAAATGAGCAACTCAGGAGATAAAATGGGAAATTATGGGAATATTATTATGAAAAAGGCCACTTCATTATGACTCAGTTTCTACCTGAGAGAAAAACTTAACTGCTGTCCTAGGGCAGCTTTCACTACTATATGATGCCCGAATGGAGTTCTGTTAATTTTTCAACTGATAATCTTTTTCTAGAATGTTATTTTCATACTATTGGGAAGCGCTGCATAGTCTTTGAATCTAAAAAAGCACGATGTAGAAGTTTTTAGGCAAATTTTTATGCATAGTACATGTACATAAGTTTATATGTATATATAAAAACATATGTGTACACACACACCCTAAAACACACACCCCCCACACACAACACACCCATTAAAAATTTCATTTCCAGAAGCATTACACAGTATTTCCAGAAGTATTAAACTGTTTATGAAATAACAGATAATGCAGAAACTTCATGCACTTGAGGATATCTGGATCCTGACTATCTTAAAACCGCTATTGTTCAGAAGCTATGTAAAAGCATGATGAACTAGTAGGAGAAACTATGCATCTACATCCAAAGTGGTGCTTGCCTGAATGCTGAAAGAAGCAGAAAATTTTTTTTCTTCAAATCATAGCAATCCCTGAGCCCTCCCCACAAACAAGAGAATGACAGTTGTTTAATTGCCCTCATAAACAGCCTGAAAGTACAAGAAGCATCTAGAGTGATGTTTCACTATTGCTTCTTCTTTAGATGGCTAGATGAAAGGAGATTGAAAAGAACATTTGTTGTATTTTCTTCAGTGGTGGAACTAGTTCTCCCATTCTGATTAAGTCACCGAATTTCTGGACAAGACATACTGTGTCCTGCTTCATTTGTTCTGTACTGGCATCCCAATTCAGCAAAGCATTTTTTTTTCTGTGGAACCATACTCATTGAAAGCTATCATGTTTTGCTGGACCAAAGCTATTAAATCTTCTTGTTTAAAATTTACTATGTCGATTTGTTCTGTGAAAGAGGTTTGGCTTCCCAAAACATTCTATACCATACCAGAGCCCTTTTTTATTTTCTCTTTACTACACTGTCCCTAATCTTACTCCTTATATGCTCATCAGTTTCCTGACCTTCCGTCCTTCATTTAACATAACTGTGCAGTGTTTAGTACATGCAGTACAAGCTACGCTTTTATACATGTATTTACAAGGCAGTTAAAGGGAAAGCTTTGTGAGGACATAGTTTATTTTGGCTCTTATCATCCTGCCCTCCTTTGCTCATACTTTAAAAATGTTTGGTTGATGTTTTTTAGTGCTTTTTTATCTTCCTGAAGAAGAGCACTTATTAACCAAAATGCGTTGGAAGTTTTAGGAAATTTGTGTGATTGTTAAATTAGTCATTAGTATGTTGTCAGAGCATTATTGCTTTGGGACTATGTTTCACATCAAAGGGCTATTATTTCAATGATGTGTTTGTTTACCACAATAAAGCTACTCATACTGACATGCTTTAACATCTTTCTCCTGCTTTCATAGAATCAGAAATTCTTCAAATTTTGAGAAAGTTTAAAATATTTAATCTCATCTTTTGTACCTGAACATCTGTAGTGCTAATGGCTGCAAGTCAAAGACAAAAAAAACCCAGATCACAGCATTTAGCTTAGTTTATCATGCCAAATAATCCAGCATCACAAAACAGATAATAACATTTTCTTCCTTAAAGATGCATTTTCTTGCTCTGACAGAATCCTGTGCAGAGGGTCTGGAACTTTGTGCAGGTGAACAGCAAAAAGATTACAGTCTAGGCCTGAGATATATTCCAGCTGTATGGCTCATGCTCTCTGCTAGAATCTGAAATCCAAGCAGCCGTTGATCTTTAGCAGACACTGCCGTTGCCATGAGGTGAGCTGGCGGGGAGAGTGGGATGGCGCCGTACGGGGGGGTTCCCACCTCAGGGACCCCCGCTCACAGCCCCCGCCGGAAGCCGGAACCCGGAAGTCCGCGGCAACCAATCAGGCGCGGAGGGGCCGCGGCCGCGGAGATTCAAACGCGGTCAGAGCAGGCGCGCGGGCGGTCGGCGAGGCGGCGGCAGCAGCAGCAGCAGCAGCAGCAGCAGCAGCAGCAGCAGCAGCAGCAGCAGCAGCAGCAGCAGCAGCGGCGGCAGCAGCAGCGGCGGCGGCGGCGGCAGCAGCGGCGGCAGCAGCAGCGGCAGCGGCGGCGACGAGAACTAAGGTGAGCTGGCGGGGGAGGTCGGATGGCGCCGTACGGAGGGGTTTCCGAGCTCAGGGACCCCCCGCTCACAGCCCGAACCCCAGCCGGAAGCCGGAAGTCCGCGGCAGCCAATCAGGCGCGGCCTTATAGCGGCCTTTCAATACCTGAAGGGAGCCTATAGAAGAGCTGGGGAGGGACTCTTTGCCAGGAAGGGTAATGATAGGACAGGGAGAAACGGTTTTAAATTGGAAGAAAAAAGATTCAGACTAGATCTCAGGAAGAAATTTTTTACTGTGAGGGTGGTGAGACACTGGAACAGGTTGCCCAGGGAAGTTGTGGATGCCCCTTCCCTGGAAGTGTTCAAGGCCAGGCTGGATGTGGCCTTGAGCAACCTGCTCTAGTGGGAGGTGTCCCTGCCCATGGCAGGGGGGTTGGAACTAGATGATCTTTGAGGTTCCTTCCAACTCGAACCATTCTATGATTCTATATGTGTACATAAGAATAACTTGTAAGTGTTCATGTTAGACAAAGTATCTGCAACACTAGCAAGGGAATACAATCCCTTTTGTTAGGTCAGTGAAAGAAATACTGTCCACCAGCTAAAAATGAAAAGGAGAAGTGGATGTTAAAGTGCAGTACATGTTATCTGATGTTATCTATGTACCACTCATCTAAATAAGTTCTTTCAGTCAACTCTTAGATGCAACTAGGTGACAATGATTAAACTGCCCTGTGACGTTAATCAAAAGCAAAAATAGTAACTGTCAGGAACCTAAGGTAAAGGTAGAATCAAGTCAAAATAACTTGTGTAGGGAAATTTGTAAAACTGGTAGACATTTTTACATAACAAAGCTTTTCTTGCAGTGTAATGCTTGTTTACAGCCATGGAGTTCTCTATGTGTGAATCTGTTTGAATTAGAAATATGAGACTAACAAATATTTTATTACTTCCATCACAATACACTCCAGATTTTTTCTGACACATTACCATATGCCAAAAAGCATAATTAAGATCATAGCTTTATACCAAAATGTGGCACACACAGTTAAAAAAGTGCAGACTTAGTGACTGTATCAACAAAGACTCACTTCTACTATCTAGCATTGAAAACACATTTTTTGAGAAGAAAGATAAAATGAGACAATTTAGTCAAGACTCAGAAAGGGAATATTAAACAATTTAAAAATTAGTGATGCCATAGCATATCAAAGCAATTGCTGAGCTAAAATGTGGTGAAAATTACCATTATTTTCAATGAGGCAAGAAACAGAGTTGATAATAACAACAAAAATCAACACTGCATCCCTAATTGAATCATTTCCTTCAAAGACTAATCCAAAAAGCCAACAAAAAAATTTGACTTGTGTATTTTGACAGCAACCTGCAAGTCAATGGAGATGTCAAAAGACTATTGTATTTATTTCTTAGAAAGACTGTAATCATCAAAAAACCTTACTTAAAGACCAAGAACTGAAGTTAAAAAAATGGTCCTGTCACCATAGAACCATATGCACCAAAAGCTACAGACACTACTAGAACTCCACAGAGGCTTCTAAAAAACTATAAAATGTAGCTGCCTAAATATTACTTGTTATTTTCCAATAATAATACAGAGCTAATTTTTCAGAAATCTTGATTTTCATTTGAATGCAATACAATCTTCTACCCTTCAAATTCTTCGGTGTGAAAAGATATGGAAATACAAATGAAGCAAACACATTTGGCAGAGCAGGTATATTATCCAGAAAATGAAAAATTTCTGAATATGATGACTGAAATAATTATTTGTCTAATTTACTCAGGTCAAGAAAATGTACAGGATTTTACAATCTGAAAGGGTGATAATCAGATAAAGATATCAGTGCTTTGTCTGCAAGAAGCTAGATTTAGATACAGTGTAAGTGAAAATGATGGACCATATGAAGTATTAGCAAAAGCTTCAGCAACCATATGGATTTCATAAGAATTTCTTAATGTTACACAAAGCTAAAAGACTGTATTGCCCTTGTGTCTGCAACAAAACATCCACCTGAATTTTTTATTTTATTTGAGCTTCATGGAAGGGAAACATCTGCTTTCTTGAACATAGATGGCATTACTTTAATAATTATCAGATTACGGAATGATCACTGCAATCTTTATTTTAATTCCAGATTTCTAAAATAGAAATTGCTAGCCCATACACCAGTAGAATTCCAAAAAGTGTTGAATCCTCTATTAGTTAATCCTACACAAATTAGGACCGTAATCTGTGCGGTGCAAGGCTTTCACTCTGCAAATCCTTAAAGTCTTGGCTGTGCTACAGCCTGCAAATCATCTCTAATGAGTGTAACATGGATTTCACAGCTATTAGACTAACTGCATCTTCAGCTGTTTCCTGGCAAACTGTCAAGAAAATGCTTCCATTTAATAATGAATATATCACCTTATGGATATTATGATCTTGTGTGAGATGTGAAACCACTTTAGATCCCTTGAGAAAAGTCATCTGTTGTTAGAACTAGCTGGACACAATTATGACAAAGGGGGAAGTTTTGCCAATTCCTACCCTTGGTTACTTCCATATAAAGGAATTTTGTCAAACTGCATGAATTTACTTCATATTTACACTTACAGAACATAAACCGAACTTGGCATAATGTCAGCAGGTTTCTTCCTTGATCTGACAGGAGGGGTTGAAGAAAAGGGGAAATATGTTAACTAGTCCAGCCTGGACAATTCCACTCTCTGATGCACATAGGGTAGCTGATGGGTAGTTAATATTAACTCTCATACATAAGTTTAACTCGGGAATTTCAGTTTCCATCAAATTGCTGGACTGAGTTCAACTGATTACTGTGTGCACTTCTAAACAGCCATCACTTAGCAGATCCCATGTGCAGTGAACCTTTAGTGAATTCTGAGCTCTGTTCTAGACTGAACCTGACAAGGCACCAAAAAAAGAAATATAAGTATCCTGACTTTGTGAAAATACATTTGATTTGTAACAACAAAAATGAAGCTTTCTATTCATCCTCAAATAAAAAATTTTTTCAACTGTACAATTTGCAGCTATGCACAAATGACTTGCTTATTAAACAGGTTCCACTTACCAGTATGCAATATCTAATACAAAAGAGGAAACTTTGAAGAAGAGACAAAAAGCACATATTGTGTTGGCATCTTCTCAAATCTTGATTTTTTTTTTTCATGTCAAATGTTTTAATACAGTTTTCAACACTAGTTAAAATGTTTGCCCCCTCACAAAGGGCTTGTGTTTCCAAAGTGGCAACATTTTATTTCACTGTCTTTAATTGTGCTAGGACAACTGTAGCTGTTGTAGGACCACAATTAACATCAATATAAAAGCTCATTATCATCTCACATAAACTGAAGCAATGCAATTAGGGTTTCTACTGTTTGGCAGGAGTAAATACACAATAGGCTCTTCCAAGATACAACTCTACAGACAACAAGGGATGATTTAGTTGGTCAGGAAGCATATATTCAATTTACATTGACAGTGCTCATTAAGCTTTGAGGGGATGTGCACCTAGAAAACTCAGCAGGATTTAGTGAATTATTAATAGAAATCTGTATTTGAAAGTGTCAAGCAGTCCAGTTAATAACATTAAATATACAAACTTAGACGTACACTTCGGACAAACCTGTAAGGCATGATTAGTTTGTGTGCTTTACTCTTGAATCTAGCAGATATATTCCTTTCTTGTTATATTCAGAGACAGGTTTCTTTAGAACAAACTGTATGTGTTTATGCAGCCGTGGAATCTTAAACTGATTTCAAAATCAAAATAGTGCTTATATTTATCTGAGTAAAATTTAGCCAAATCTCAAAAACATTAAAAGGAAATAAGTGATTACAGGTTTCAGTCCTGATTAATTTATAATGAAGTTGCTGAGTTATTACTACAATTTAGAATTATATTGTTAATTTTTAAGAATCAGTTTTCAGAAATCCCTAGGAAATGTAGTGTGTAATAGCTAGTAATTTTTTGTGTTAAAATGCAATTTGCAAACTATTTCCCTTCAGTATCCTCTTTCCTTGTATATATCAATGGATATCTCAATAGTTACCTTTAATAGGGTATCAGTAACTGCTGAGATAGAATCATAGAATTGTCTAGGTTGGAAGGGGTCTTAAAGATCATCTAGTCCAACCATCAACCTAACTCTGACAAAAAAATAAATAAGAAATAAGCAATAAAAAAATCACTAAACCGTATTCCTGAGGACCATCTCAACCCGTCTTTTGAACACCTCCAGGGATGGTGCCTCAACCTGGGCAGCCCATTCCAATGCTGGATAACCATTTCCATGAAGAAATTTTTCCTAATATCCAATCTAAACCTCCCCTGGCACAACTTGAGGCAGTTTCCCCTTGTCCTATCTCCTGTGACTTGGGAGATGAGACTGATCCCTGCTTCTCTACACCCTCCCTTCAGGTAGTTGTAGAGTGCGATGAGGCCTCCCCTCAGCCTCCTCTTCTTCAGACTGAACAACCCCAGCTCCCTCAGCCTCTCCTCGTAAGACTTACTCTCCAGACCCCAAATGGAATGGAGATAGGTAGGCAAGAAACAGTGCTTTGCGACTGATCAGTAAAGGTTCTTTTTACCATACGCAGGTCAATGAAACTCTTGTTAAAATTAGATTTTCTCTATTTTCTCCATTTGTCAGTATTGTACCAGTATAGCTTTACTGTTTTTATGGAAAATGTCTTAACCCATAAAAGGTAGGGCATGATTCTCCTGGTAAACAAGTCAACTTTTAACATGCTACAATAGTAGCTAAACACAACTTTTCTGCAAGTATAGTAGTGTAAATTATAGTAGTAGATTCTTTTATCATAGTAGAACCTATCTCATTGATTACCAGATACATTAATTTTAACGGAAAATGACAACAAAATCATATGGTACAAATATTAGTGTGACATTTGACCTCCGCACAAAAGAAAGATGTTATGTTTCCCAAATGCAAATGAAAAGCAAAATATATTACACTTCAATACAGAAATGCAATTGTGAATACTGACAGTTTCTATCACAATACCCAGCACATTAAGAAATTAAGAAAAATTAAGTACTGTGTATTACAAGGATACCAGAATTCTTGTGGGTTTCACACTGAAGGACTTCTAACACCATGTAAAGATTTTTTAAAGCAATGGGTTTGAGTATCATTCAGACACAATTTTATCTCCATGAAGCTCCATGCGGTAAAATGTTAAAACGAAGTACCTTTCCCCATTTTTTGCACTTCTGGTTTTTACCACAATTCTGTTTCTTTTTTTCTCAAGATTGATTTTAATTATTTCTTCAAAGTTTAAAAATATGCTTTACATAAACTAGAAGTCTGAGAGGAACGTGCTGACAGAATGTTTTATGCCAAAACAGTTTATTCTCCGTTAAGCTATCAGCCTTGTCAATACTCATAAGCACTGAAAAAAACCAACAGACTACAAAGCTGGCCCTCTCTGAGGCCAGTGCAAGTACTGATTTATTGGAAACTTGGTAATGAAGGTGGTAAAATGATCCTATCTTGCACTCCCTTGCTTTGTCACTGGCAATTTACAGCATCCCTATAGGCTCTGCAGTGCCAAATCCTGGTTGTTGTCAGGAGATCTGATGCACTGAGTTCCTTGTGCCATGCCTAATGAAAGAAACAGGGAGGAAGAGCAAGTGTTCTGAGGTTTATAATCCAGATCAGATACGGGCTAAAGCCACTTTCATCTCCCAATTCCATTTTAAACATCGTGAAAACACAATATAGAAATAATCATGAAGCCAAAGAAC
The DNA here is from genome assembly GCF_001431845.1 of Calidris pugnax. Taxonomy (NCBI): domain Eukaryota; kingdom Metazoa; phylum Chordata; class Aves; order Charadriiformes; family Scolopacidae; genus Calidris; species Calidris pugnax. Next base: position 9,548,370 of record NW_015090830.1, on the reverse strand, counting down.
AAAGCAGATATCTTCCTTGGCTTTCATTTAGTTTAATTATTTCCTCTATTCCTGATAATGCAATGAGTCATTAAATACATTAGTTGAGAAGAAGTATGTGCAAGCAACTTTATTCTCATATTTGGATGAATTTCAGTGGTGATATTCATCTGAATAACATACAGTGTTAGGCCTTCAGAATGTAGCAAGATTTTATGTTCTAGCAGATAAAAAGATCTGATTTTTCAGAGAAACAGAAGTAAAAACTATTTCCAATTTGTGGAATAGGAAAAAGTTAGAAATTTATTAATATTTTTATTTATTTATTTATCATTACTGCATAGTTACACAAAATAAAGCAAACTTCATGGTTTTATTAGCTATTCACTTCTAGGTCTGTGCATACACTGACTTATTTGGGTGTTTACATTTTTAGTTCTTACTGAAATAATGAGGAGTAATTCCCATTTTTTGACTGCTTGCTAGCACACACATTTCCTAGCACTAGGACACAGTATAATGGTGTTTAAAGCTTTTGCACCCAGAATGTACTCTAATGTTCTAACACTTAGAAATCATTTGCACTTTAAATACTGTATGATGCCATAAAGCAATGTCATTCGGTTGGCTAGAGCACACACAGTATATAACTCCCTTGATGATGGTTATGTGGCTTGGCCCTGATGGTGTCAGAATTCAATTGGTGATATGGGAGCATTTTATTTCTCTGTTGGGGACTCTCAACCAAATGCTATAGATTCATTAGACTGATAGATTGAGAAAAATTGTATCATTCTATCTGTTACGAAAATATCACAAAATATGGGAATAGACATAGACTCATTGGTAAAGTGCATATTGCATTTGCTAGCTCTTGAAGAACAAGAAGACTATCTTAGATTTACAAAGGAAAAGGGGAAAATACTCTTCCTAGATTTTTCAAAACCATATTTGCCCTTCAAAAAGGGCAGAGAGGTAAAGGGCCAGGCTCATCAGATTGGACAGTGCCCTCCAGGCCTTGGGAAGCTGAGGAGCTGATAACATGTCCCTTACAGCAAGGTCATAGAAACCACTGAAAAAGTACATTTCAGTTTTGAGAAATGAAAAAGTGGGAAGGTGGCAGGGCCTGAAATCTTATTTGAGGGGCAGGGAATAACAGTCTGAGCACAGTTTTAAAATGAAACTGTATTGTGCTCTAAGAAATAATTATCTTCTGTTCTGAAATCCAAAGGACTCAATGGGACTCAAAGATGTTTTTAAAGAAGTTAATCAGAAAGAGACTGCATCTTTAGAGAAATACATTTCTCTTATATCAAATTTTTTAAAATTTAGATCTGACAGAATTCATACCAAATATTCTATTAGCCTCTTAATTAATAATACATTTTATGAAGTTGTGATAAAGATTTTAGACCTCTTCAATGATATTTGTTATTGAAAATAATCTAGGTTTTTGTATTGTTTGTTCAGAACTGCTTCAAGTGCTCTTAACATGGTTTTTTAATGAGTTTCATTTTCCTAATGCCAATTTGAACTAGGTTTTTTTACATTAATATTACTTTTATCCATCAAAAAAATCGCACCTTAAAAAATACCAAAGAGACACTCTTTTTCATATTATCAAACAATACTGAATTAGGAGTGAATCTGAAGAGTCTTTATTTTGACATATTGCAAAAAGTTTTGTATAGTTTTTTGATGTTATTTTTATGTCTCAAAGATCATACATGATTAGTTTTATATTCTGTCCTTTATTCTTTTTTATTGTAGCTTTTGTGTTCTCTATTATTCCATCTTCAGTTGCTAACATAGGAGGCACAACACATTGGCCATAATTTAATATTCTTTGTAAGATGCAAAAAGTTCATCCCATACTTACTTGGCAGTAATTGTTTTGCTTACATGTGACCAAAACCATCAATAAATAAAAAAGACCTTTTCTGTTCAGCTAAGACATAATGAATGCAAAATATTCAGTCTACAGACACTCAGAAAAAAAATCCTATGATCTACAGTATGCCTTGTGCTTGTAATTTTCATGACAAAATTGATTTTTTGAGACTTTTTATATCTGTAAAGAGGAAACTTGTTTCTCAGAAGCCATCTGTTTCTCTATCCCATTTGTAAAAATATGCTGAGCTGTCAATAAATCAGACAGAAAACTGATTTCATGGGTTAGTCAGGGTGAAAATGGCAATTTTGACACCTTATTTTAAATAATGATGAAAATCTTTTAACACAAAAAATTCTATATGTACTAAAAGCTCCTCAATGTCTACTGGAAATAAATTTGTAATGAATATTAAGAATAGTAATGAAATTCTAAGAACAATACTGGCATTTCTGTTTTAAAATGTAACAGCAATTCAAGATAAACTTCAAGAAATACATGCATGAAGTAGTGAATGTACTTGCTTCTGTACTGAATGCAAGAGTATTACCATATTAAATCAGATAGTATAGCCTCAGGAAAAAGCATGTTAGTATTATCTATGACTTCTTAAACTATGTGACAACCTGATTTACACGGTATACAGCGTTTTAGTAATTCCAGTTTGGTTAAGACATTATCCAGTTTCCATTAAAGGCAGCTTAATCTCTATGGGAAGCTTAAAAGAATCTGGGTGAAATTGCAAGTACTAGGATAAAACTACAAGGTAAAAAAAATATCTTTATTCAGAACAAATCTGAAACACATGCTTAGCTCGCTGATGAAGTCTCCGTGCGTAGCCAAATACCATGTGTATTTATTTGTGGTAAGGCATTATGATGACTTTTTACATACGTCCTTTAAGGATTAAATAAAAACAAACAAAATCAACAAGCTAAGAGGGAAAACCATAACAATTTTAAAATAAAAGTTTATATAGAAACTAAGAAGAAAGAAATTATGAAGGCAGGCATTATAAGAATTGAGTAACAAATGCCCAAGCTACTTTTTTTTTTTTCTATTACCCTTACCAGATCTTGCATTACAAAGCTCCACTCTGACTTTCTTCAACATATGACTCTGAAGAAAACACTAAAGAAGCAGTCACCTCTCCACTCTGGCAGTGGTATCGCTAACCTCATTTCTCCTTGGTTTTTCTGTAATGAAAAAACATCCCACATCTACCATGACAGTTCTTCAAAGTAGTAAAGAATGGTCTATCAAATATAAAAAAACAATACTTTAAGAAGATATTAATTAGTCTGGGGGAAAAAAAAGGTATGTTCATCACAGCCTTACAGGAAGAAGGAAAACAAATAAACATGAAAAAATATTTATTTAATGTACAAGACCTCTATTTTCACATTTGCACACTATGTGGCAAATAGATATAACATGCTTTTTCATATAAATTTTTGCACCTTTTAAGTAAAGTACCAGAAATTTGCTGTGACTTTAGCGTAATTTTCTTATGTTTAAACATTCTTTACTTTGTTTTGTTACTTCATGAATTTTGTTGCTTCATGAATTAACTCTCTGTTAAGATTGTCAGGGAATACCGTGAGATATGCTCAGAAGGCTCATAAGTGGGGTAATTCATAACTCAGTTAAACCAGTGGAGCTCATGATTTATGTCTTTAAATAATTTTGTCTTCAGGGATTAAGATGATCTCTTATGTTGCCAAACCTTTTAATCATGTTATTTATGATAACTTCTGTAATGGAGAACAGTAGAGACTTAAAGAAGTTCTGCTGTTTTATACAAGTGACATTCACCTCTACTGCCAAAAATATCTTTACTTTAACAGCAAGCTTAGCAAATCCACGTGTGAAATTTACCTCTTTACACTTCGGCTGCTGTTTTGTTACATGCTTCTGTGACCAAATTTTTTGAAAATCTCTAAATTCAGCTAAACAAGATCAATTCTTCTTTCACTTTCTCAGAAAATGGAGAGTTTTGTGAAGCTTTATGAAAAAGAGATCAGTTCTCCACAAGTAGATCACATTTACCTGAATGCCTGAGTACCTGTCATTTACTATAGTACATTTTCAATAATTTGACCAGTACGAATGTACAGTGGTCCCTATGTCTTCCCTGAAACTTATCTAAAACAGTGACATCACATGTGGGAGTAAACCTCCAAGCTTCCCCACTTAATTATTTAAAAATCTAGCCTTCATGAAGAAACATGCATACTCTTGCATTGGCTCTCCTTTTAGAAACTATATAAACTATCCTATAAAGGATGTATTTTTACATATTTCATTATTTCCATTCTCTGACACATATTTCATTTAAGCATACCAAGTATTCATGTTTTCATCAATAAGAAAAGCTCCATCCCAAGGCATGCAGTCTTCTGTATCTGCTTGCTGTTCCCATATCTTGATGTAATATATATATGGAAGATGGGAACAAAGTTTTTCTAAAACATTCTCTTCACATTTATGCAAATGGGCCAAAACAGTAAGCAAAACCAGAAACATCTCTGAAAACTCTATTTTGATTTTAAAATATTTCCAAAACTATTAGAAATATCTGTGTGTTTGCGTGCACATGTGTATATGAGTATTTTGATAACTTTACAGTCATTACTCTTTTCATAAAACGTCACACACAGATTATTTGGTAGTACTGGACCAAAGTAAGGAAATTCATTTTCCAGTGTTTCTGCCTAATTCTATCAAGAGAAATTAAGACCTTAAAAGTAAGTTCTGCAAATACTAACACTTCTGCTTTCCTTTTTTTCTACTTAGACGTACTCAAGACAACTCTGCAGAAAATTTAAGAGGAATCCACTTCTCCAGCCCTTTTTCAAAAAAGAATTAAAGGTATTGGAAATATTTTTAATGGAAATAGGCTTACTTTACTTACCTGAAATCTGTGAGTAACATGATTTACTTGTCCTAATTAAAAAAAAACAATAAAGGAAAAGTCATGCAACCTTTTGAAAAACATACTTGTTATTTGGTCTTAAATAGCAAGCAAGTGACTTGACTAACAACCTTGAACCATTGTTATAATTTATAATACTATACCAGTATAGGTCACTCTGGAATGCTGCCAATCATCTGCCTGTTAGTTTCTAATTCACTTTTATAATAAAAATAATATATGTGAACCCACAGATGTTAAAGCAATTTTAACAAATGTTCATGCATTTATAGTGGAAATATCATATGGGCTGTCAAATTATATATTCCATGAGGTTGTTTTTTAATAAAATGTCTGTCTTTATTAAAAGTGCATTAAAATGAATGAGGGTAAAAGATGATGTTCGCTGAGCAATTAGGCTGATTTAAGTGTGCCTGACAAGGCGCTAGAAAAAAAAATAAGCAGCAACTCAGTATGGCATTGCATACACATATCACAACAGATTTAAATACACACTAACATGCATTTAGAAAATGACTAGACATACTGAAAGAAACAATAATAGTTCATATCAGTTCATATCCTTTAACTAATATCCAGAAGAAATGAACATAACCAGGTTAGCGTATGCTAGGTGAAGCTGTGTTAACAGGTGAACTGTTAAATACCGTGCTGTAACACATGAGTTTTTAAAAGAACTTACTACATCTGTAATGGCAATTATTCTACTGAATAATGAAGCAAAATGAACTTGTAAAATATTATTACAGTAGTTGTAAATGGTACTACTGTCAGTACTATGCCACTAATTATGTCCAGATCGTAATGATTATTTTACCTGTGCAATGAGGGTGTTCCTAGTGTGATAATAAGTTAAACCATTAGTTATGAAAATCAAGATATAAAATTATGAAGTGAAGAATTAGCCCATATTTTAATCATGTACTAGAATTGCCTTGACTTTTGGAACATGTTGTCCAATAATGCAAAGGCAGATTCTCCTTCCGTTGGATTGCTAACCACATCACTGATTTGGGATATACCAAGCAAGAGAGCTAATGCAAAGTAATTGCAGCAGAATAACTTTGCTAATACTCTGACATTGACTTTAAGCCTTTATATATGGAACACATACGCACCATGTAATAAATAGTTTGAAATTTCTGAGTACAGACACAATTATGTCATTAACAGAATATTTCGCTAAATATTTTATATTTGCTTGTAAAGAAAGATAGATTTCCAGATTTCAGGTTCTGTACTACCTGTAGCTGAGATCAACGTAAGAGATGAATTTTCTTCTGTTTTATACTCCTGTATAACATATCTGAGGTATTAAACATTTCAGAAACAAATAAGTACATTGCTTTTTAAGTACATTATTAAGTGCGCTTTCTTTGTAAGTGGATGACATTCTGAAGTGAGAATATTAAGCACCTGTTTATGAAATGTTAAAATAAGGGGCTTCTGATTAATTATAGTATCTGACATTAATTTAATTCCCATTACTGGCATAGAATTAAACTATCCCAAACCATGGTGATATGGTTAGATATACACCCGCATGGTTAATTCTGTTTTCCCAACTCAGCAGACTTTTGTCCATGCCTTTCATAAATCGAGAGACTCCAAGAAGCATAACTGTGGGTAAGCCTGCCTTAGAGAATAATGGGTCGAAAAAAAAATGTTATATAGAGTAGTGTATAAAAATGCTGAGCTTGATTTACTCTACAAAAGATAGAACATAATTAATATTTATTGAAATTATTCTACAAGTAAAGAAATTTTCCATCCATTACAGGCTCATATAATACCAAATCTTGTTATGGACTTAAAAATAAAATGGATTTCCCCAGAATCCTTGAATGAAGTAAATATTACCTGGGGATTTAAATTCTCCTCCTTGCAGGCAGGTTGTCCAAGACCATCTGTAATATTCTTTAGAGGATTATAGAAAATTTGCCCAATCACAGCACACAGGTACTGCCCAATCAAATGCTCGGATGAAAAACTTCGGTCTGTTTTTACTGTGACTCTGCTAGAATTTTAATGTAACTTCACATTTTCATTTGCATAGGCTAATCAGAGGAAGAGCTGCTACTGCCCAGCTCAGGCCAGTCTGTATGATATTCAGTTTATTAAAGGATTATTAGTGAATCTGCCTCTGGTGTTTATGAATAGCCTTCCATTCTCTCTTGTTCTACTTGTTCGACTACTAACTCCATCTTTGAATTACTATTAGCAGGCTTAAGTTGCATGGAAAGCCTGTTCAGATCTTTTGTGCTCCTGTGTGTTTTGCCTCTAGTTTTTTACATATAAGTAAGATAATACACCGGGCTCTGAAGTAAAACTGGTGTGATAATTTTACTCAAGAATTTCCAAGGTTTATGACACACTAATTTCCTACAAGAAACTGCTGAAATCTTACAATTCTAGTGTCATAGTATGTAATTTGGTATAACATATCTAATCATTTGATGAAAGAGAGGATTAGTTGTTTTTAAAGCAAGGATATTGGGCTTTTCTTATGTTAATTGAGAAGATGATTCTGTGCAAATTTTCATTGTCACTACCAAGTAATACAGTTTTTCTGTTTTGGTTTTTTTTCCTCTCTCTCTCATTTCATAGTTCTTAAGTTGTCTAATGGTTTGCTTGCTTTCACAGAAAAATTGTTAGGATATTCTGAGAGATATATTTTTTAAAACCAACAATGTAATAGATCAGATTGACTGAGCGGTTTTACTTTTCACACTCATTGATTCAGTGTGAAACACAACACATCACTTAAATTGTATTCATTAAAGAGTCTGTACATAAAATATTTAAAATGAGAATAGAAAGCCCTCAACAGAAGTTAAATAGTCCTAGGGGAGAGGAACCATTGCTCAAAACTAGTCAGCCTATCAATCTTAGAAATATCAACAACCCAGAAGAATACAGTGTGTTTATCAAACAAAATTTGACAAAGATATATTAAAAAGCAAAAGAATTCCAGTCTTATGTATTTTATTTATTGGACACTGACAGCTTGTTTTGAAAGAAAAACAATAACAAAACAGAAAAAAAAACTAAAACCAAACCTGAATGAACAGAAAAAAACACATTTGTAGATCCTTTTCTTGCCCTGCTATGTCCTACCCTCTCCCTGCATTCACACATACTATTTTTTACCTCAACAACAACTTTCCTCTCTATTTCCCCCTGTTTGGAATCCTAGCGGGTAGTTTTCTTTCTTATAATTTATAATGAATGCTGATCAACATATACACTTCTCATATGGTCACAAACTAGTCACTAGTTGAGTCTGTTCACCTTTAAAGTATTTCATATCAGTAAATTACTTGGAAAGAGTTGATGGTGACCTGCTGTTTTTACATGTACTTGTTCCTAATGCATGGAGATTCTATAAGAATGCAGAACTTTGAAAGATCTGGAAACATGGGTTACTGTAAACTCTCCATTATTAATAAAGAAAATATATAATTTGAATTAGTGAAAATAAAACCTGTGTACATTAATAGAGATTGAAAGCATTGTTCTTTCTCATTATGTTTATTTTTAATTTCAATTGTCCGTTTTTCACCTGCTGAACAATGTCAGAAAATTGTATCTAGAATTTTCTGTGTAAAGGCCTTGCTGCCTGAATTTAAGCACATGCAAAGTGCCTTGCTAATAGGGCTATATATGTGTTGTGTTGGTTTGGCAAGACACTTGAAGTAGAATTTTAGTTCAAATGAAGAAAAGGTAGGGTTAGTTTTGTGTCAGAGTTATGCACGAAATCTGCAATATACTAAAAAAAACTTCCTTTATAAAACATATTTGGTATGTCAGTATAGAAAATTTTAGCAAGAATATTTTCTTTTATAATCTAGGGGAGAGTAGTAGAATGCAAAAGCAGAAAGAAATGCAGGATAGAGTAAGATTAAGATTTCATCTTTACTGACGTACACTGGAGGTAATTTCATTAAACTTAAAACCACTAAGCAGGAAATCAGAACTCAGTAAGAAGACTATAAAGAGAGGTAACTTTCAAAGAAAACTGGAATAATTAAAAGATTTCCTTATGCCATTTTCAAGTTGCTTGTAACTAGTTATTTTCTGAGAAAAAGCAGAATTTATCAACTCAAGCTCTAGTGCATTTCCAAGCATCTGTGAATCAGGACCTTGGAAATAAAATGGATGATCTACCTTTTGAGTACAGTATTTTCAAAAGTCATGACTGTTGCTATTTACTTTCGTTGCAAAGTGCAATTAAATCCTTAATCAGGATCTGATTTATAAAGTCTGAAGAGGCCCTGCAAACTGCCTCCAGTAGGCCTTTCAAAACTGAATGTATCTATCTCCAGCTGTCCCCAACTTTTTTCCCACCAGTGTTTCTCACATTAAAAAAGGTTGTTATCTTCTCATCAGACCAAATAAAGGAAAGGTCAAGTACATTTTCTGAAAATACTTTAGAAAGAAAGTGATTACAGATTGATGACAGTGATGAGAATAAATTTTTGTCAGAACCTGCTGAATTCCCCTATTAAGTGGCTGAAAAAGTGTTAACCTAAGGGAATCTAGATATCTGTAGTTATATGAACACAGACGTGTGAATACTGTATGAGAAATTAAACTCCTTACTCTTTTGGGAGGATTAAATATTTCCACGTTTTGCTGTGTATTGCTCATATATGGGATGTGATAACATCACTGTTTAGTCCATAAGGCTGTTCTATGCTGTGAGAAATCATTTACATTCCTTCCTGAGGGGAAAAAAAACCCCATCTTCTGTAATTTCATCTCAGTGTACTTCATTATCTTGCATGTTCACAGAAATTCTTAGCAAAAGAAATATCCTTAAAGAAGTCCCATTTCTTCCCTTGCCCTTCTATGTCGCCTAGGCATCTTCAACTTTTGTATCATTCTAGTGACAACACTCCTGGTATTCTCCATTGAACTGTTTTTACCAGATCTTAAAAAATAATTTTTCTGTCATGTATTTTCTGCCTTAATATGCTGCTTTAATAAACATTCCCATATCATATCTCCTCATGCTGCATCAGAAACAAGTGTTGCTTTTTTCTTCCTTCTGTGTAAGAAGAAAGATGATAGCATCAGCATTTGTCTCAGGTTATAAAAAAAAAAAAGTGTTGTTTTTAAAGTCTATGTAGACATAACCTCATCTCAGATATGGTCTGGACAATCCCTACATCTTTTAATCACCAAACTTGAAGCAATCTTTCTTCAGATTTCTCTTTTTTGTATAGCACAAGGTAACAAGAGGCACACTATATTTTGATGCTGGATACAGTTCTATCACTGTTGATGCAAATACTTCTCCTGTATAATGGGTTTATTCTATTTATTTAAGAAACCAATTCTTTATCTTTTAAATTATTCAGAGCCTAGCCTTCAGAACCTACCCCCAGCCTCGCAAAGTTTTCCAGCTATGCAATCCTTTTATTACTTTCATCTTCCTTTCTATATCCCAGTTCACCATCATTTGTTAGATCTTATCTTTTTTCCTTCCTCGTCAGCTTTGTTTGTCCACTCCAAAACCAAAACTCTATCCAAACACTTCTTTTCTTTTCGCTCCTGATTGTTATAGTCTCTTTCTAGCTGAACTCGCTCATACATCTTCCCTTCTTTCAGGCCATTAAATTGCCACTGGCAAAGTCACTCTCTGACGGCTTGTTTTGATCAGATTTGGCTTTTTCTCATACTTTCACCAGCAGTCCCACACAGAGTATGTCTTGTTCAGGCTCTTAATTTTGTGGGTTTTGAGCTTTAAGTAATTTATAGCTTTGGCCTAATTCTTCTGTAACTACATGCACTGCTTGTACCGTTTTATCTTTTGATTCTATGTCTTTGCCTTCTCATTCTGCCTTGAGCTGGTCTGCTAAGATTTCATCTCTTTCTATTAAGGGGAAACTGGTCTTTCAAATACAATGTATAAATGTAAAATCTCTCAGAGAAACCAAACCTCTCAGTGTTGTCCACTGACAGAAAAAGAGGCAATCGGCACAAATGAAAAGACAGGGCAATTCTGTTTAAACATAAGAAAAAATATTAATCTGGGTGTGATCAAACACTGGAGTAAGTTGCCTAGAGAGGTTGTAAAGTCACTATCCTAGGACATACTTAACATCTGGCTGGGCATGGCCCTGTCCAATCTGCTATAGTTGATGTCCGTAGTCACCTTCCAACCTCAATTATTTGTGTGGTTCTGTGTGAAATTCAGTCCTATATTTGTTCCCACACCTGCTTCACACTGCATTTTGTTTACTTTGCTATTCTTTCTCTCCCCATCTCCTGAGTTTACATGCTGTTTTGCAAGAAGAATTAAAAGGAACTAGATTCCTATGTAGCTGATTTTGAAAGAACTGCCTCATATCCTTAAAATCTGAGCTTTCAATGTGTGATTGCCATATCAGTTAATAATAACAACAATTCTTCCTGGCAAGAGCAAACAAGCCATAATGTTGGCTTCTGTTTCTTCTCTAGGCTTTTCTGGCATGACAGTGGTTTCTAACATCCAAGCAATCAGGCATTAGTAAACCTGTCAGGCACTTGTTAAACTTTAGGCCCTTTGCCATTATATTTATTTATTTGCAAATCTTTGGTGTTTTTGCCAATAAGAACAGCTAAGTTTCTGCGGTTTTAGATGAACAGTACTCATGTCTGACTCTGTTTTTAATTTAAACATGAAGTCTTCCTGAATAACATATGGCTGGCCTGAGCTTCCTGGTGCTACGACCTACAGGGAAGAAAATAATATCTTGAAAAGTATGACAAGCTAGATTCAACAGCAGAAAAGTCCTCTGCAAAAGTTCAAAACAGAGGAAAACAATAATTATTTTCACATGGGCTAGAAAAAAATGCTGGACTTTATGAAACTCCCCCATAGTTCTTCATCCAGTCTTGCAGTGGTAAAGGCAAACACGAAGATGAAAAGAATGGTTCTCTTAACATCCTTTCATCTCCTAGCTCCTGGCCTTTTAGGACAGCTGCAATTTGTAATTCTGATTGCAGCAGAACAGCTCCTAAGACATTCACCCCTGTGTACCCAAGAGCCGTTGGTGACTCCATTTTTTTATACCGTAAAATCAAGCACTGAAATTGAGTGAGGTAATATATCTCAAACTTTACTTGAATTCTACATTACTATAAAGTAAGGAGGAGGTGTTTATTCAGATAGTACTGTAACAGAGCAATAATAATTTATATATATAAAGGTAGCCAGGAAAAATATATGCAAGTTTACTGCTCACTTCATAATATCTTAATTCTTACTTGGACTCAGTCCTATTTGGACTCTTTCCCTTACCCAGCTGATTATAACTCCGTCAGCAATGAAAACAGAGAGCCAGATTTTCCTTGTAACCTAATAGTACAACTATTTCAGATTTAATGATCCAATTGTTTCTGTCTTTAACATCTAATTTTTATATAACCTTTCAGAAACATTAGTTAGACTACTCACACTAAAACAGGTGTAGTAACTTATTTCACAATGTCCTATACATCTTGCAAGTGAAAATTTTAATCAGGTTTCTTAACATATGTTTTTTACTCTTTACTTCATAATGAGATTATAGTCATAAATATGAAGAAGTATTTTAAAGATGCAGAAAATTTTATGTGTGCATCTATCTCAATTGTATTCTTAAGTCTCTTGAACTGGAAAACATAGCATATATCAGTCTTACAATAGATGGGTAATATTTCCCCCAGTGCAAATAAAGACCAAAATAAAATTATCATTATATATCAAAATCAGTGGGCCCTTTGCAGAATAAGATGGCTAAGTTTACATTATAGTGTGAAAGGACCTTTGCCTTTTGACACTTATGAGGAGTTATAAAAGATTTCTGCAACTTCTTGGCCTCAAGCTCGAAGTCTTAGCTTTCTGTTTGTTGATTTGTTAAGAAAAAATACAGGTAAGTATAGGGTGCGCTGTATTTTCACACAAAAGCTCAAAAGTGTAAAATAATTTCACATATATCAATAAATATTATAACTTTTTTTTTAAATTACCCAATCAATCATTTGGAAATACAATAAAGACTTTTTTTCAAATACATATTTGACAGAAATAGATATTGTCTGATATGTTTTGATCTCCTGACAATAAATGCAGAAAGGAAGAATGACAACCTCGCAAGCACAGAGACAATCTCTTGAGAACTGCTTTACCAAGGATTAGTATTTTTCTTTAATCACATAATGGAAGTATCAACAGGTCCACATATGCAAGATCATTTGCTATTCAATGGCAGGGCTTTATAAAAGCAAGCAAAAAACCCACCATCTAAGCCAGATGTAAACACAGTGGCCTCATTTTTACAGGTCCTAAGCATTTACTTCTTCCTCTGAAATGAGCCAGTGCCAACATTTACAGAAGCTATACTGGCTGGTGCCTAAATTTAGGCACATATGTTAGAACATTGGTTTTCATATTTTTCAAGTAACAGAATGCAGATTGAACTTCTAACCTTTTTTGCTTTGGCAGCTACAATGAGCGTACAAATGACACTGTGATACTTCAGCACAGATAGGCATCATCTGTGAACATGGGGTTTATTTGTTAGAGGTAGGATCCAAGACAAAGAAAATCAAAAAAGAATTATGTGTTGGTCTAGTGCTTAAGTTTAAACTTGATATTTATTCCACTTTTAGTTTAGAGCAATGTTCCAAAAGAAAGACAGAGGCCTGAAATATATTCAGGAATATAGTGTATGTTTTTGAAATGGAGGACTGTGAGAGCAGACAAGAATAGTATAATTTTCCACTTATTTAGATTTATTCCGGATATTTTTAGGCAGTAAGATAAAAATTGATACTTTCAGAAAAGCAAAGCTTTGTAGGAATGATATCGCAGTAAAGAATTATTATTACTGTGAAGAAAAGAAAGTGAACAAGTTAAGAGCTTTCCCATAATATTTTGAGGTCAGGAGGGGACACTCATTCTCTAAACAAAGGTTTTAAATCTCATAAGGAACACCAGGTTGAACTTTTGCAGTTTAAATAAAAGATACTTAATTTAGCACAAGGTACTGCAAAAGATGTCTCAGAATATCACTCAAAAATCACCTCTCATTAACACAGTATTATGCTTGTATGTAAATGTGTTGACAATAATTGGGAAGAGAGTAATTATTGGTTTTATTTTCTTGTTTTCCACCTTTTCTTACCCAAAGATTATATTATATCATCCTTCTGAATCTGTTGGTCTTAATTTTTTATAAATATGTTTGTAATTTGTTTGACTGGCACCTCTTACAGAATATGTTGAATATGTTTATGATAATCTCTTTTGATCAGACATATATTACATGTGGTACATTTCTATGCCCCAGGTAGATTAGAATCATACTGATCACACAATTTCTGGAACATCATGTTTACAATTACAAGTGCAATATTAATTTTACTCAATATACTGGGAGTTTTACATACAGTATTCATTAAACTAATCTTCACATGAATATATGTGGAAAATGTTATGCAGAAACCCAGCAGTGGAAACTTTTTAATCAGATTTGCTAACATGCTCACATAGAAAATGAAATGTGGAATGATCAAATATCCTGCTGGTTATTTTTAACTTTCCTAATTAACTGGTAATGATTTATAGACATTTTAGCATGGCTTTTTATGCCAAATGTATATTTCAAAAGAGCCACCATCACACAGACACCACTTACCAAAATAATAATAAAAAGTTTGTATTCACCTGGGTTCACATTGGCCTTTTTTCAAAAGTCTTTATCAAATCAAAACTGGATGAAATCAGTGAGAGCTCTTGGCTACTGAGAACCCTTATGTTGAAGCTACTTGTATTGCTTACCCTTACATATGGAATAAAAACATCTTTTATCAAAGTCAGTTCAGAATAAATCATTGTCTGTAGCAAAAGAAGGGCTAGCTTCTCTGTCCCACAATGGACACTGTGTCACTTAGAGCTGCTGAATACTAAGGGAATAAAAAACACTCAGACAACATTAATTTTCTAGGGCATCAAGATTTTTCAGCTTGCCTCAGGCAGGGAAAAGCTTTTCCATCACAGAATTTTTTTAAAAGGCTGTCTTAGCAGAGAAAATCCAGCTTTCCACTGCATTTATATTTACTTTCCCTAGTGCAGAGGTGACTAATTTTGATAACCGTTTGAACAAACTGTATGAGAATATTAAAAATCCTACTATGCATCGAAGTCCTCTTTATAGGAATATTTAAAAAAATATATTCCCGCAGAGAATAAGGCATACCTGCATATATACTTTTATTTAATTTAATAAAAAAATAATTTAAAATATTTAAGATAACAATTTAATAAATTTATTATTAAAATCAAGCACACAAGCAGTAAGTCATTAATATGGTAAGTCTCGAAGCTAAAACAGCTTCTTATGTCACAGTATGTGTCATTCCTGGAAATGATGGACATAATAAATTCTCCTGTTTATAACCTGTCACTGCATGAGTTGTCAGCCCATCAAACATAAAGTAGGTGCTTTCAAGAAACATTGAAGTATTGGTGGGTGTTAGTTTCTTTTTAGGTGTTAATGCTAGCTTTATCACCTTCATTAATTACTAGATAGTAGAACACTTCTTTGTGCTGAATAGTGACTGTGGTAAGTGCTACAGAATTTAATATGCGGGTATAATGACCTTGTTCAAAAACCAAGATGTTATGCCTGTATTAAGAGAGTTGTATATATTTACTCATATGTTAAGAATGTCACATATTCAAACATTTTTAATACAAACAATTTTTTCTAACATCCATCGTGGATTTATTTCACACCGTCTACATTCAAATAGTGCATTGTAACACATTCTGCAAATGACCTGTTGGAGCTGTTCAACACTCAAAAAACTGCAAGACTGACTCAGCAAAATTGAAATAGGTACATCCAAATTTAGTTCATACCTACAAAACTAAATTCTAAGCATCCATTTTCATGTCTTTTTTTCTTTGTCAGTATTAACATTTGACAAGTCCTCAACCATTGCATTGCTAAATAAAATGTATCTTTTTATGACTGGTTATGCTAAAAAAAGGATAACAGTAAAACCCCACAGTAAAAAAGGTTTTAGTGTTTGTTTCTATTTTTTTTTTATTTTTATTTTTTTCTCAGCATGTACCACCCTTATATGAGCTATTACCAATTCTTCTAGCCTCACCCATAAAAAAATTGTTGGAAATAGCTTGACATTTATGCATTTCCTTTTGACATTATCAGGGTTAATTAAATGATAACCTCCCCATTCATGGAATATGTGAGAGGCAATAATGTCACCTGGGCTTATAACTGCAGAAGCCGCACAAGGTAATGTTTACTGCTATATGAAATGCTCCAGAACCTATTATGCAAGTAATTTAGAAAGAGAAAGAAAACCAGAAAATCAGTCTTAAATCATATCACAGTGGAACGAGAAGGAGAAGAAACATATCTGTATAGCTCTCTTCAATAGCAACACAACTTCAGACAGTACAGTTCAATATCTAAGGTCAAAGTCTAAGTTTAGCATTGCCATCCTCAAAGAGAGGCATATCCCATGTGAGTAATCCCTTTCTAATGGACAAGAAAATAGCACTAATTCCACTTTCAGAATCCTTTATATTCAAGATTGAAAATGTTTCAAGTATTAAGCTTTATAATAATCAAGCGAGCAGTAAGGTAAGGTAGGGAAGTTAAGAACATATTTAATCATTTAAATAGCTGGATATTCAGGAATAATCCTTTACTGGATCAGCCACATTCCACAGTATCATATGATGTTATGACAGAATCAAAAAAACAGGAATTTACACCCCCAAGTTACTGCTCTGAGTCTTGGGTTGTTTTTTTTAAGAAAAAACAAACCAAACCACCAAACCATGCTACAGTGTGATTTAAGTGTTTTATCACAAATAAGTATTGTGTTGTAATTTTTACACTCAGAAGAGATTTACAAAGGAGGGGAAATAAGGTAGTGAGAAATACTGTAGAGAAGAGACACAATACCAAATTAGGGAGGTTTCATTAAATTCAGATTTTGGAAAGAAAAGTGAAAAGTTTAATGAAAATGAGCAAGGGAAAATATGGCTACAAAGCAGGATCAATTTGTGAGGGAGCTGTGGTAGCTGGAAGGAGGAAGGGCAAAATAGAGTCACTCCATCACAACTCTACAGCTTTCTGAAGGACTTGGGAAGGAGCTAGCATCTGCAGCTGTGTCAGTGGCTGAAGGCATTCAGTCTCTGCACATAGAATTTGCAGGTGTGGTCGAAATGGGACCTACATTTTTAACACAGAAAATATTGCAAAATGTCAAGAACTCAAGTATCTCCCCAAATACCTGATAGTTAGGAATTTAAACCCTTGTACCTCAACTCCCTCTTGTAATATAGAGTACTGTGAACATTCTATTTAGAAATGTTATTAAAAACCCTACAGAGAGCAAAGCTTTCTGTATTCAGGGAAATATTACACAGGAGAGAACTTGATTCATTAGTAGCACTCCCAGGTCACAGATGATTTTCACAGCACTCTAGATACCTGTTTAATCTGCTTAATCAACAGGGTGGGGACAGGCTGCTCTAACAGAGCTCTGTCCACAAGGAGACCAGTGGAGAGTTCCACATGTGAAAAAAATTGCATGTGAAGGCTTAATTAAGGGCTATTCATAAACATTACAACACAATGAAAGTGAGCCAAGATTTAACTTTGTTTTTACACATTTGAATATTCCTCCAAGAATTAAAACTCTAACCTATGCCTCTGTACCCATGTCTACATTTGCAAGTAAATGCAAATCTGCTCTGGAATAAATGCAGATCAGCATGTTAAAGGAGGTAGTGCTGAAGCCTCTATCTCTTGTGCAATTAGGGGTTTTGTACTGGGTTAGACTTAGTCTGATCTTCTGAATAAAAAGTCTCCACGTGTGTGGCTGGAGGCTGTTCGGACATTGTTTCAAATTGTGGTGTGGCCATTGGTGGTTGGGGCTCATTGGTATACACTTGGAGTGAAGCTTCCAGTCTACTCTCCTCCAAAAGGAATCTAGTTTTGTGAGCACTGGAACTTTTGATACAGGAAGAATAATCAGGAAATTTTGCTTCACAATTGCTTTAGTATTGCAAAGCAAATTTCTGTTGCAGAGGCAACCAGTTATCTCGGGTGCTAGACAGAAAAATTTGCCATGACCGACCCAGAATTGCTGGCAATTCTACTGGGTAGGGGAAAAATTGAAATGGCTGTGTTAAAACAGTAGGGATGAAATATGATGAAAACAGAGGAAAGAAGATAATACAATTAAGATTCAAGAGGTTTAGAAGGCTAGCTAGGGAGACGGCTGTAGATGTAGCATGCTAGGCAGGATGGCAGGCACTTACTCGCACCCATGATTGTGCATCTCTTAAAGGAATTTATGTAAGCTGTTTCTTCATTGTCTTGGTTTCTAAACAGTCTCATAGCAATCAAAAGATTTGTTCACTTTTCCTCTACCATCTGCAGCAGCTTATCTGAGTGATTCCTAAGCCTTTTCAGCCAAAATATACCAGGTTATGTTAAATAGTTAAAGTTTTAAAATGAACATCATTGCTAACCTGAATATTTTCACCAAAATGGGAGGAGTTGGCAGCTGTCAGTTATAGAAGCGTAAGAAATTTGGGATTTGAATGGGTGATAATCACTAGCAAAGACACTGATGGCAAACAACTGGATGCCGTCTGGAAAAGGAACCCTACTACTGTGGGAATGAGCTACATGAATATAGCTCAAGCATTAAGTTTATCACAAACAACAAACCCCACTGAGTTCATTGTTCTGTACAAGTTTTCATAGCTGTACCTTTTGATTCTTTTATTCTCAATATCCTACTGGATATTTCAGTACAAGTCTCTAAATAATTATGTAATCACTGCCAATTACACTTTTTGAAGTTATCCACCACATAACTGAACAATCCAGAGACGCATAAAAATTCCAATATTGTTATCCATCTTTCTGTAGTATTAAACATGTTTCTTGAGCCTTTTGGTGCTTTTCTAATTACAAGAGATGATACAAAAAAAAAAATAATATTCCTACAGAAAAAGAATAGTGGACTTGACATCACAGGTGGTTATTTCTGTGTCTTTTTTTGAGCCCTCTACTTCTTGAGTAATCTAGTAAAATTTTAAAATATAAACTTTTGGGCAATAAGGCTTGGGTTTATATCCTTTTACTTTTTTTTTTTCCTTCCACATTCATTACATTTCCTATCATTCTTCTCCTTCTTCATTCCATGTAATTACTTAATAATTTTCTGCAGAAATATTTAATTCATGACTTCTTCCTTCCACACATTTGAGAACTGCATTCCTGAGTTTTCACTTTCTCGTAACACACTGCAATGCAGTTTCAAACCTCTCCAATTAATTTGCACAGGGGCACAGGCGAAATGCAAAGCTGGGACTTGAGTTGCAACTTCTGAATTATTACTACTGAACAAAGGCCACTAGCCTCAAGTTTTTTGCATTACTTGGCCCCAGCTGTTTCACTCAAAATCTGTTTACTTGAAATTAATAAATTGTAGAAATTAGACTCAAACTTTTAAATCGTTATGGAAAATATATATAATGATAAACTGTTTTGTTGAAAAGAAAATGAAATATAAACAATATTTCAAAATCACCTATGGAAATTTTCCTTCAACTATACAAAAATGGCTGCATAGCCTCAGACTGAGAATATAGAGTAAGATAGTGCATACATTTTTCCTAAATTTGCCAGTGGAAGCAGATGGGGTAATAACTAAAAAGCCATTAGTCATTAAATTTCCTGTTGCCAAAACTTACACAATATACAATATCACTTTCTTCTCTGAAAAAAAAATAATCTTTAGGCAAATTCCTCTTTCCTTTGTATTAGAAAAAAATCTAAAGCAACCTAGGTGTTAAAATCTTGGGATGACACTCAAAATAAGGTAACACTGAAAAGTGTCTTCAGACACTGTTCATTCAGTTTCCCTTACCTGATTGTTTCATGAATGGGAGGCATTTCCCCATATAACAGAGTAATGAAAGTCTATTTGCTAGCAACCAGGAAAAAAACGCTGTTGAGTTTTGTTTCACAGTTCTAGGACTGAGTGAAAACACTTTACAAAAAAAATATTCAAGTCTGAGAAGGGTGTTGATGCATTTCATATCAAGCAAAGTAAGAAAATGAAAATTTTATTACGCATACCTAGGTTTTCAAATACTGTTCTTTGAATGGACTTTTGAGAAAATAATGAGGTTGGTTCTTCCTTTAGTAACAAAATAGTAAATCAGTTCTAATTTAATTCACTTAATTCACTTGAATCACTTCAGAGAAAACCCAGGATAACTGAAGCAGTATTTGGCTCACAGTTACATCTCCAGCTTCAAAGCCTGTTCCTGGATCATCTAAAAATAACATATAAGACAATAAAAAAAAATTACTTTGTTTGTTTAGCTGAGAAATGTGCACTAATGGAGAATGTACTCTACCAAAATCTGACCTGGAGTCACAAGACCTTTAAGGTTTCAATCTTCCTCAAATCAAGATAAAGCTCTTTATTTAACTGCCATTTGTAACAAAATGAAAGAAAACCAGTAACAAACTATAATTGGTCCTTTACTCTTTTTTTTTTCATCAGAATTTCAGAATGGACTTAAATAAAAAGTATTTCAAAACTCCCATTAATTTGCCATATTTCAAGAATAAACCAGATAACAATCCTTTTCTCTACAATAGTGTATGCAAAGACTCTTCTACAACTATTATTAAATACTTTCATACTAAGAAGTTTGTTTACTTCACTCTCCAGTCAAATTGCTAAGGCACTAGTATGCAGAAAATAGCCAGTTTTAGAGAGCATTTGAAAGAACTGTTTTCCTCTGATAATATGCAGACCAACATGGAAAAAGAACTTGTGCCTTTCCATATTTTGTAAGAAATAATGCAAGGAGAATTGCATTTTAAAATCAGGCCTCTTTTAAATTATGAAATGTAATTACTCTAAATTCTTCAAAGCTTTACCAGTTTAATACTTTCTTAAGCTTTCTGTAAAACTAACTACATCTAAGGACAATGCAGAGAGCTACTTTTTTTTTCTCTGAATAATAGACGCCTCTCTCAGACAGTAAAGAATCAGTGTTGACAATCCCTTAATTATCAGAGGCTTCAAGGGATTTTCGAAGCCCTATTAGTTGTTTTTTTACAGCTAATTGCAGCTGTGTTTCCCCCCTTTCTGTTTTGTTTTTCTTTCAACATAGTGAAAAGAACATAAAGTTATCTAGGATCCTAGTCAAGGAGCTGCATCCTTGAGAAGTAGCATAATTTGGAGAAGTGAATTAGAAGTCAAAATTAGCTTTGTCTAGTTCCTAATTGCATCCACCAGTTACTCATCTTGGCTGAGCTTTTTTCACCCTTCTTCCTCAAGTTTTTGTTGCTGTAAAATATGCGTTACATTTCCCCGTTGCTGTTTCTGGGACAGAGAATGCTTATGTCGTGATGCCTACATAGTGCTTTGAATATGCAGTATGCTATGTAAATGACATATATTTTTAGAGTTTCAAAGAACTTCTGTAGTTAGAACATTTTGAACATAACTCTGAATTAAAAGAGCTTCCTAGTGACAGGCTCATCAGCTGAACTTGTCACTTTTGAAACTGCACCACTGTAGATGTAGGAAAAGAAGAGAATGAAGGAAAGTATTAAAGATCCGGCAGTACTCAAAGTAAATGGCTGGGAATTTTTCTACTAACTTCAAATGGGAAATGGGCCAAAATGTAACTGAATTCCTTCTGATTTGAAAGCCATTGTTTTAAACACTGACTTCTTATCAAGATGTGATTCTTACACAGAAGCATTCTAGGCACAAAAAAAAATAATGGCTAAAAAAATAATTTCTGGATAGGGAAATGTTTATTAAATTGCATTTGAATCGGTTTTGCATCTTTTTTAATACAGGTAGGGAAACTAAGCCCTTCTAGGCTATTTGTATTTGTCTGAAAGAAACAATGATTTACATTAATGACAACAAGTTGGTTACCAGGCTCAAATCTAACCTATCTGATTATTAATAATTGCATCTGACAATGAATTATCATTTATTTCAGACAAACTAATGCAGCAGGGAAGTGAATAATGCACTTAGATTAGGATAGAAGAAAACTAGAATTTATCCTTGGATTTGCCACAGGCCGATTAGGGAATCCTCATTTTTGCTACTTGATGGTATGAATTTTTTCCCTCCTCAGAATAGAGGCACTACTGTTACTTATAACCATTAAACCAAAAAAACTATTTGTGATATAAATACTCATAGGAATTAAGGTATACAGCACATTTAAAAACTATTACCATGCCTTCTGCTATGCTTAAAAACACAAGCACTTGCACATTATATTTCTGTTTACTGTATAATCTGCTCTAGAGGACAGAAAAAGATGAACTATATAAACAGGCTTCATTGTTATAGGCAATAATACCATAGCTTCTCATTTTTTATCAAACTTTTCATCACAGGGAGAAATAGGAGGGGAAGGGAAAAGAGGGGAAGAGAAAAGGAGGTACTGATTTAATAAATTCTAAATATTAGCTCTAAATTGCAATTAGAGGCAAAGTACAAGAGTACTCTGCAAAGGACTGTAGGGCAGCAAAACTATTTTGGTGAAGAAAATTGGAGGAGATATATGCAAACTTGTAAATTCTCTTACAGGAAGAAAAATGTAATTTTAAAATATTTACCAAAGAAAGAACTTCTCTTTTGAGTTCCAACACAGGAAACTTTACAAATATCAAATAAATCCACCCTGAAGTAAGCAAGGGTCGTGCCATCTCTGGAGAGATTTCTTTATTTTACTCTTTAGAAGTCAGTGCCATCTGGCAAAAAATCCAAGTAGACAGAAGAGCTCAAAAGAAATCTTAGTATAGTTAAGTGTGAATTGTACTCAATTGTCTTCCATTATTTAACTCCTCACAGTTAACAATTATGCTTATGAACTAAAGGGAAATGAATGTATTTGCAGGTGATTTGCTAACACTTCTGGCATTAAATTCACCTCCCTCATCAACTATGTCAAAATTTTTTTAAAAAACGTAATCTCTATGTGTTGTCTTCTCTATTCTTCCACTGTCTGTTAGACTCAGTAATGTTACCATCCTGACCATGTTGGTAGTGGCAGGAAAGTTATGTATATCTACAATAAATTTCTTCCTTAAAGTTTCTTACTTGTGTTCCACTTGTAAGATATGTAACAAATATATTACCAAAAAAATTAATCATTAATAGGTAATATCAATGTAAATTACTCCCATGCACACAATCAAGTACTTATAGAAGGGTTTCAAGAAACAGGTTTATGATTATGGGGGTAACTGTCTATGTCTGCAGTACAGCAGGCACATGGTTGACAAAATAAATGTGAATGATACATATGTATCTAAAGATAGCAACATATTCTGCCTGTTATTTTATGTGTTTCTGTCCTAAAAAAACCTGCATCTTTTGAAGTGTCAAGCAGAATAAAAATAATACTTCTTAAAGTAAAATCCCAAACTATGAGGCATTTCCTTTTCAAGGTAATTAATATTTTCTCTTTTACTACTCACAAAAATCTTGTCATTACCCAAGAAAACAAGCAGGAAAACAAAAACAAGGGTTTTTATGTGACATTATTACTTTGCAATTTCACTGCCCTAAGAACTGAACGAAAATTTCAGTCTTTGGAAAGGCTATCACAGGCTTTCACAAGGTAGATTAATTACAGTGTGAAAGCTGATTCTTTTCAACATACCATTGGGCGTTTGAGCAAGTTCTTTACTATGAGGGTGGTGGAGCACTGGAACAGGTTGCCCAGGGAGGTGGTTGAGGCCTCTTCCCTGGAGATATTCAAGGTGAGGCTCGACGAGGCCCTGGGCAACCTGGTCTAGTTGGGGGTGTCCCTGCTGACTGCGGGGAGGTCGGACTAGATGACCCTTGGAGGTCCCTTCCGGCCTGGGCAATTCTATGATTCTATGATTCTTTTGCATGACCACACTAAAGAAGCAAAATGCTTCCAGTCCTTAGAATAAAGTGCTATGAAAATATAAAATTAAATATCTAGAAAATGACAAGTCTTGATTTACAGACACTCAGATTTTATTTGTGAGGAGTTAAAGAAAATAAAATTTAAAAACAATATTCTACCCCCTTACTGTATTCTGGCAGAATATGTCCTATCACTAGTATTCCTTCGTAGTGTGGCAATTTTTGCATGGGTCTCTTAAATCAGACTCTCTGCAATCTCCCCTGGATGCTGATGAAAAGCATCCTCCTTTCCAACACCTTTGAGACTTCATACCGGAAAGAAGCTTCTTGCTCCTTATAGAAACTCCTCTCTGAAGGTCTGCAGATTGAATGTAGCCAGCAACTCTCTGGGAACAAACACCCAATCTCCCCACTCACCAGAATATGTTTCCCAACACAAAGCATCAAAGGTAGGACAGTAACATGGCAGATAACTTCCTATCTCTTTAATCCACCATACCCTTTTCAACTAGAGTGTAGAACATACAGTATTTATACAAGCAGGAAAACCATATCATCCATCACTTGCATTTGCAGCATCAATCACTAGCCTGGGTTTAGCATTCCTTGTTGAAGGGCAATACCTGTAATACACCTCAATAACAGAAGCTTGAGGAGGTGTTTGGTTAGACCATGACCTCATCTCACAAAGGGTCAGGTTTCATTAGAGATGAGGACATTCATGATAAAGTGTTTCCTCGGAGAAAGAGGAAAAAGTAAGTCTAGACCATCCATTTACTCAGATGCAGCTGATGAAATTGAGGTAGTTCCCAAGGCATTGTTCACAACATGTGCTAGAGAAAGACTTCCAGCCAAAGGAGGTGGAGGACATGACCCGGTATGTTACTTACTATTCTGCATGGGATGTAATAGCTGAACAGGAAGCAGCTTTTTTATTTTGATTTGGTTTGGATTTTTGCTTTAAAAAATGCTGGCAGGTAGAGTGGCCCATTGTACTCCATACAGTCTTCTTGTAACTCTCCCCAGGAAAAAAGGCAGGATTCATCCCAGGTAGGTGTGACCAGCATGTATAGCATCTGGAAAATAATCTATTTCATTAAGAAATTCTGCTTTGCTGTCATCTGCATGAGGGGCTGTTTTGACACACAGGTAATCAATTCTGTTTCCTCCCTCTTTCATCCTGTCTTACACATGACCTTTGTCAGTCACTGCCAGCAGTAAGAGGAATAGTTATTGCAGCGCCTATTCTGCCCAACTGGTTCCTGGCCCCTCCTTCCCACAACAGAGTTACCAACATCTGTGATCAGTATGAATAGTACAAGCAGGAAACACTATTTAGCATGCCTGGCAAAACAGATTCTTTTATCTATATACTCTTCCCTGTGCAGAAAATTAAACACCATCTCTCCGACCCTTTTCCCCTGGTACCTATAGTGAGGAGATTTATGTTGATGTCTATGCAATGATGAACGATTTTTACGCTTTATGCTGCTTCACAGTGATAGTAGGAATTAGATCTATATGCAAGACAGGGACATTTTTCAGTGACATGGACTGTAGGACTGAGTGCACCCTCAGCAGGTTTGCCACTGACACCCAATGAGCCCAGGGAAAACACCCAAAACTGTACTCTTGTACAGTACATGCAGTCATAAAAAAGAGTGGACAGCTTTGAAAAGATATGTAGCAGATTAACCTGCTGATATACATCTTCTGCAGGTACATCTTGGATGGCAGGACCTCCCATCACCCTGTTCCTGTGATATCATCTCCCAGATGCAAGATTAAACCCCTGAAGTGCCAGGAAGGCACCACCAACAGAGGTTGACTGAAGCTCTGTTTCAGCCAGTTCCCTGTTAGGTTCTTTCTGACCAAAAGGAGTAAGTGTTTACTAGAAATCAGACAGAAATAAGCCCATGGGATCACACAGTTGATCCAAATGTGCCAGGATGGGTCATTCCTAAAGCACCAGACAGCAGAAGGAGAAAAAGGCCAGTAGTGTTAGATGATCTGTTGTACAAGCTGTCTTGATAAGAAGATTTTCCTTTCTACGCAAGTTTGACTCTGAGAATGTGTAAATACCAAAGGAAGAAATTTCAGAAGTGGGCTTCCTGACTGATCTATATCTGTTTGACATCAATAACCTCTAGAGAGTTAAA
The DNA here is from genome assembly GCF_001431845.1 of Calidris pugnax. NCBI lineage: Eukaryota > Metazoa > Chordata > Aves > Charadriiformes > Scolopacidae > Calidris > Calidris pugnax. Next base: position 9,522,425 of record NW_015090830.1, on the reverse strand, counting down.
GCAAATAGCATCTGATATGATGATCATTGTTGTCTGAGAGCTGGTGTCACCTCTTCTCAGAGTCAGAAGAATGACTGCTTTCTCCTCCTCAAGTCACTGAGGTTCTCTCACATTTGGAAATGTCAATATTTCAATAATCTGTGTTGATAAGGTGGACTAACATTGGCCCTTCATTTCAGCTGCTGGCAGTAAATTCACAGATTCTTCACAGAGACACTTATCTCTGAACCAATGTGACCCTTAGCTCCAGATTTACCATAAAAGCTTGCCAACTCGCTTATCACAAAACTTTTCATTATGGCTGCAGCCTGAAATGCCTGGGAAGTCCTTAGGATCTTTCCCCTGTTATTTCATGTAAAAAACGAAAAAATTCTCACTTCAAGCTGTAGAACCTTAATGTCCTTTGGAACAAGAGGCCCAGTTCCATTCAGAAAGGCTATATAGGAACTAAAAGCCTAATGCGAAATATCTTCAAGCATGGTTGAAGTATCCCCTTATATCCACGAAAAAACATGTAAGGGTCCTGTATGCCAAATCAACTCTACAGTACAGTGTAAATACAAAAATTTGTTTGGTCCAGAGATCCTCAGACTCAGTTACAAGTTTGCATTTACTTAATGGTCCCTGTTGAAAGAGTCTCAGGCATATCATTGGCAGTGTTGATTAGTCATATTGGCTGTGATCAGTGAAGTACAAAATCCTCTTACCACATTTAACTATTATCAGGGGTTTTTTTGATAGTATTTTCAATAGTGACAGCTATAATTAAAAACTACAGAACAAATATTTAGACTTTATTTACCTAAAGGAAGCCAATGAGACCTATAATGAATAACCCAATGGTTATATCTGAATTTGATGTTTTAAAACTGACATGTATGTAAAAAAGTTGAAATTATTAATTAGTGATCAATGGAAAAATCTGTGAAATGAAATGACACTTGTTAGTCCTCCATTTGTATCCTGTGAAAAGCTAAGATAGACAACCATTGCCCCTGTCCTGCTCAGAACACCTGTATGTGGACTCTCAAAACAGAAGCCTGATATGAAATTTTTGGTACAATGGAAGTAGGCAACCCTTCGAAGATCAGATTTACAAACAGCATTTAATAGACTGGAAATCCTTGGGAATCTTAATGTATGTACTGTGAGTAGTGTATATGTTGCAATAAAGTAAACTGAACCTAACAGCAGCTTCAGCTCACATAGAAGGTCTTTAGATGTTTCTAAAATAATGAGTTAGTTCATTTGCAGTTTGAGCAACAGAAGTGAGAATTCTTCTCCCTCCCTTCTTATCATTTGTCCTTGCTAGAGCAAAGACATACAGGCTCAGAAAAGCTTACAATGTTTTTATACTCTAGGTAGTTACTCTTAATAAAATATTCTATTTGTATTTTTAATCACTGTGCTTATGCCTATTTTCAACTTTTGATCAGACATACTAAAGAGCAGGGGAGAGTTTCTCAGTTAAAGTGAAAATGTCACAGTGAAACTGGTCATGTTATCAGATGCATTGCACTGAGTATTTAAATTAACATGACTATAAAAAAGCTTGTCCAAAATAAAAGAAGTTTTAGTCCCTCATAACCACAGTAAATACAACTGGAAAAATCTGTAATAACTCCATGAATGTGGGAAAGTAACGGAAGTTTGGCGAGGAGGACGCTCAAGTGACTCGCATGTGGGGTGCTGGAGAACACATCTGTCACACTAATTGTTGCTTAGTTTTGTGTGCTCAACAAGTAGAACGTCTGCACTTAGATAACATGGGCCTGGGATGGACTCAAACACACCTGGGATTCTTGCCCTGCTGCTGAAGAGATCAAAGCACAGCAGAAAACTCTGCCTGCCAGAATCCTTGAAATACAGGCCCAAGCAGCAAGCGGGAGCTCCCTCGCTCCCTCACTCTCTTGTTAACAAGGACTCTCTTGCTAATACGGCCTCTCGCTCCGCGGTGCCTGTGTCCCCTGCTTGCCTGCCTCTGCCCGGGTGCTGCTTCAGAGGTTCCCCGATCCATGAGGTACTGACATTAAAGTGTTCTTTGCCCTTAATCCAGTGTTTTGTGGTTGTTCCTGCGTCCTGCCTGCATCAGCTCACACAGTTAACAAAGATAATCAAAACAAAATGAAAACTGTTAGGAACCACCTGCAAACACTGAGACAACGCAATTCCATCAAATGACTGAACACAAAAAAATTCCAGCTACCATGATAAAACTTTGGCTCCTTAATTCCACCAGCCACACCAGGGTTAACTTGCAACAGTCTGTTATAAGATCCCCTAGGCAGAAATTTAACATATTCTTCTGGAAATGTCCTGATATGCTGTGACTACTTTGACATCATGTACATATCAAGAAGCTGGAAAATAAAGTTCAGACATAAAATGTACACAGTAAACCAGAAGGTACAAAGTAAAACAATAAAAAACATCACTGCCAATGCAGGAGAAAATTAAAATATCACCAAAGTAGGAAATATCTCTTCCTTCTCCAGGTTATTGCAATTTATAAGGATGTGAAAGCACAACTTCTTCGACACTGCAAAAGTATTAGCTTTCACATTTCAATGCTGTTCTCAGGAACTAACAAAGAGGAAGTCTGACTCCAAAAAATTTGCTTTAGCAAGCTCTTAGTGTTTTGTACTATCTATAAACCATGCTTGCTTTAAGTAGCAGCATATGTTCTGATAACCAGAAGCTATTGGGAATCTATATTTAAAATGAATACTTGCAGAAGCAACATAAAACTTTCTGTGGTTTGGGCAATTTAATTTTAAACTACATACTCACAATGATCATTAATTTCTCTGTATACTCTTTGCAGTGTTTAAGTTCATGTTAAAATTGTTTAGAACTTGAAATTTAAAAAACTTAAAGGAAAACCTCTTCTAAGCAGATGTTAGCCTGACTGAAACTGGCATGATTGTAGAGAGTCAGTGCAATTGCTGTTCTGATTATCAGCATTCTGGAACTGCTTTTACTCTATGCACATAACCAGCTAAAAATATATTTTGTTCATAGACAAACGAACAAAGTTGTAGTTAGTTTATAACAAAGTTATAAAGTACCATTAAGGGTATTTCTTATATTCAGAAATGTCAAGAGAAAGAGTTTATGGAAAAAGGTTTTTTCAAAAGATATTTAAGTTTCTCATTGTGTTTACTATTAAAACACTTTTTAATTATACTCATACAGGCAATGTTATTGTATATAAAATACAACATGGATATTTTATGCTAGATTCACACTGTCCTGCTACAGAACTGAATAAATAAATACTGCAAGTATATTTTCAAGTCAGGTTTCCATAGAAGTATTATTAGGAGTAATCAAAATAAATGCTATATTGTGCACTACCAGCTATATTCTATATCAAGTCATTGTAACAAAAGTATGAAAGACATTTAAAAATGCAATTACAAGGCTAAAGATTAAAAGCCACTTCTTTCAAGCATGGAAATTTCAGATAGAATACCAAGTCAAACCTGTTGGGTAGTTTCTCTCTCTCCAATGTGTAGAAGGAATCATTACATCTGTCTTCAAGAAGGCGAAGTCAGAAGATAGTTGTTATTAACAGACAAGAGGAGGCAACTTGATATTCCAGAAGAAATACAGGCACCATTCTTCTGCTAATCATCTAGAGGAAGCAAAGGGAAATATGGGTAGTAGCTAGAAATGAGAGAATTTTAACAAGCTTGAAATTCTTACTTGAGATGTCTACACTACATAGTCTCCAGGATCACTTTCTCCTCCACACAACTAGTATAACAGAGAAGTCATAGAGGACACAACATTTAAAAAAAGAAGACACATTCCAAGTTGTTAATAACGTGAGGTTTCGGAATACTGTGCATTGAACTACTATCTGGGTGAATCAGATATTTCTATAAAATATTCTATTTATATTGATATAGAATTTGGAAAGTGTACAGATGCTTGTAAGTAAACAGTAGAGGAGATTGCTCTGGAATAAAATACAGTAGGTCTGTATCCTACTGTTTTATTTTGCAGGCTTCATGGTACGATGGGTCAAGACGACTCTCACCTGCAACTGCATTATTTGCCTACTGCATAATATGCTGTTTCTGTTTTGGAGATTTACAGCATGAAAACATTTACCCTGCCTTTTCTTTCCCAACATATACAAGTTGCAAAAATGCTTTTGGGGATGGGGGTATGCTTTCAAATTGCTTTCAACTATAACTCATGCAAAACATGCAGTTATACAGCTGTTGTTCAGCTCTCACAGAAATCTTTAAAACAACAGACCTATATAAGAAATTAGTTATTAGAATGAAAAATGATCTTTTAAATCATTTCATTACTGGAATAAAATTTTCTTGATAAGAAGTGTCTGATGCTGACAGCTTGCAGTATTACTTTTACATATTATTTTCCCAGAGGCTACAAAATGCTAACTCTGTAAGTCAACTGAGTTGACTTACTGTCTGCTTCACAATAGATTAAATATCCAGAAATACATGAGCCCTGCCTCAAATGTGGGCAAAGGTTCATCATGCAGCTGTAGAGACAGCATCACCAAGAACAGAACAGTGCCTTTACGGGCAACTTGATTCAATAACTATTAGAGCGAATATAGATGAAAAATATTCTTAGTGACTATCCGGTTGTATTAATCCAGTTCTATTAATTAGGAAGTATAAGATATATGAACTCACTTTTCAGGCTTTTCTCTAACAACATTTTAAATTTAGGATATTATTAGGCTCACCTGTGCATTTTCATTCCTGGTAAAGCTTTTGCATATGTTGTAATTCTCACAAATGTGAAGGTTTTTGGTGTTTGAATGACAAAGCCAATCTTGACAAGCCATTTGAATAATCAACTAATGAAGAATTTCTGTGCTTGATAACAAGTGTGGGCAGATAACAGAAGAGCCCACCTCTGCATGTTCTTGATAGCTAGAAATGGAAAACCAAGTGTGGTGCAAAGATATGATACGAGAGGAAGAAGATCTGTTAGAAATGTGAAATATCATCCATACAAGTACTGATGAAACTTGCACACTCTGAAGATAATGGTTATGTTCCCATTCAATTGTGCATAGTGGTTTTCTGCTTTGGTTAGTGTCCTTGAAGTAAAGGTAATTGGTTTTTTACTCTCCTGTGAGCGTAATGTGGGATATGTCAGCTCTCACCCCACAGGGAGAATGCATCATACGCTAATTGTATTGGCAAATCAGAATCAAGTTGTGTTAATATATCCAAGGCTAGTTACAGGCTTCATCTCTTTAAAAAGCTCTGCTGTTCTTATCTGTCCAAATGCAGAATTTTCCTTGACCTGGTATGTCATGTCAATAATTCAAATATAACAGTCAGATGATGAATGAAGTTTGCATAGCATTTTAGTAATCTCATAAAAAAGAAGGATGCACATTTTCAGGACCTGTTATGACCTCTTTGATGGGGGCAAATTCTGTTTCATGACTGTATATTGTAAGACATTACATTCTTTCTGAAAATAATATAATGTGAGTTATTTTATAACTTGGCTATTCATTGGTAAAGCTGTATTTGTTAGCTCATTTTTTTATTGTTTTGGGTTTCTTTGTGGGGTTTTTAGAATTATTTCTTTACTTGTTTATTTTTCTTTTCTTATTTCTGTTGTGTCTGTAACATGCTGCAGTAGAGTGGGGGAAAACAGAAAATTGCTTCATGTTCTGCTTGACCTTCTAAATGTAAAAGTAGTAGCTTTTACTTAATCCCTGACCTGACAGATAAATGAAAGGATCCTATTTATTTATTTGTTTTTAAAGCATTGTTTGTAAATGTTTTTAAAGCATTTTGGGTACACTATGGATGAGAAAAAGAAAGATCCCATTTGTAAAGCTGTCTACATTCAGAAATGAATGCTGGAAGAACACAACAATAACAAGGAACAAGATTAGCACAATATTGCTGTAGGTCAGAATATAAATGGCTACTTTGGGTTAAAGATAGGATATAAATATACATTATTGCCATAGTGACAGTAGAGGAACTTCACCTCAGAGTGGTGAAAGAGGTTCTGGAAGTTACTCAGATGCAAATGAAGAAATTCACAACAACGTATTTCAAATTTAACATTTTAAGTTTGCTCTTAATTTTAGTCATTGGGCGCTGGACACAGTTTATAATTCCCACAAACAACTTAATTCTAAAAAATTTTTGAGTAAAGTACTTCAAGTAAACAATTACACTACAATGAATTCAACAGACTGTTATTTTGGTTTAGTAGCACTTCATGTATATTCTGTCAATTCCTCTAACCACACAAACAGTAGAGATGTGCAAAATTTTAATTTTGGAGTATGCTTCTTCCAGTCAGTGAATCTGTTATAGATTAGGTCTTCCATGCCACGTGATCAAATGGCAAATATCATTAATTTTCTCTGATTTTATGATCTTACTTAGTTCTCATCAGAGCTGTATGGAAAACATAACTTACTAAAGAACAAGAAACAGGTTATTTCCATGATGAGGACTGTTATTGTCACTTTTAGCAGTGCCACCAAACAGTGAGAAAATTAATAGTAAGATAGACCACTGAAGTAATCTGCTCAGACAGGGACAGATATCCCTTGATTACACTCTCTGGAGGATACTGAGAAACTTTAATCAAGTGAAGACTCTCTCAAAGTTTAAAAAAAAAAAAAGAGAAAAACACTTCTCTATTAAGGGTGTCTGACAGATTTCCAGCCTCTTTGGTCATGTAACTCAATGCTTAAATACCTGTGACTTATTCCAGAACAAAAGTACAACCGATAAAGGAAAGATAACTCTCTTTAATGAAAGATAGACACTTGCACCTACTGTATTAGCTGATTTAATTATAGATGATGTAAAACAAAGATTATATCTCAAGAATAGTAACAAAATGTCAATTAGAAATCAAAGTTGGTTTGATCTCTTAAGGGTAGGGAGGAAACAGACCAGCCTACCATACTTTTTTTTTCCATTAAAAAAAAAAAAAGTTCAAATACTCCTCGAAGTTTACTCCCCAAAGAAGATGTGTACCCTTGACAAAACCTGTGGTACAAAAATGCAAGTGACCTCGGGTGTCAAAATTTGGTGTGGGGACAAAAGGGTTTGTCAGGAATGGTGCAAATCAGACAGGAAGCCAGGAGATTTTTCAAAGCCCAGATATCTGAACTAACTCTGAATAAAAGGACAGCATGGTCTTTCAAGTATGACACAGGCTAGCTTCTTAACTATACAGACATCTTAGTTGGAAAACAAATGTAAAGCCTTTGTATGTGGATTCTATTCCCAACCTATCTCAAAATACCCATGTAACACAAAACAAGTAATTATCTCTTTCAGCTTTAGTTTCTTTGTAAAACTACAGAGAGACAGAAAAAGTTGTTTTAGAGGGAGATAAAGCAAAGACCTGAAATATAGCTAAATTCCTTGCAGCCATCACAAAGGAAAAAAAAAATGAACACTCACTGCTGAGTGCAAATGTTAGGTGGACTACCTGATAGCATTGACTAATCAGGTGCCAATACCCAGCAGGCACCTTACTTTCTGCAGACCAAGAATCTCCAATTTAATTGAAGATCCCATATTCAGAGCACTAAATGAATTTAAGAAGGCAAAGCAAAGTATCCAGCAACGTTACTGCAATTTTTTCCATTTGGGAACACCCTCACAGGGCCCTACAGTGAAGGGGTTGTGTTTTAATGTTTCTCAACCAGAAGTGATTTTCATATAGGTTATTCTACACAGCCTACTTGCCAAGCAAACACAGGGAAATAGAAGCATTGCCGTGCAACTTGACTGAAAACACAAGCCAAGGGACTACAAGTGTCAGTGCCCGTCAGGTGTCCACACACTTTTTCTGTCCTGGCTGCATTCTGCAACAGGAAAGTCCTTGCACTCTCTGATTCTTTTGTAAGGCAGGGGTTGCATTCGCCCTGGTTGCAGGTGAGGCAGCAAAGTCTAATGGAAAAAAAAAAAGGTTTCATGGTATATGCCAGTCTTGTGTTTCTTGCCACTCTTCTGTCAGGCAAATCATGTCTGACAGATTTGGTGACCTTCTATGATGGCTTTACAGCATTGGTGGATAAGGGAAGAGCAGCTGATGTCATCTAACTGGACTCATGCAAACCATTTGACACCGTCCTGCACAACATATTGGTGTCTAAATTGCAGAGACATGGATTTGATGGATGGACCACACGGTGTTTAAGAAAATGGCTTGAAGGCCACATAAAGAAATACAGTGAACAACTTCATGTCCAGTACTGTTTAACATTGTTGTCAGTAACATGGTCAGTGGGACTGAGTGCACCCTCAACAGGTTTGCCAACGACACCAAGCTGTGTGGTATGCTCAACGTGGATAAGGGAAGAGCAGCTGATGTCATCTAACTGGACTCATGCAAACCATTTGACACCGTCCTGCACAACATATTGGTGTCTAAATTGCAGAGACATGGATTTGATGGATGGACCACACGGTGTTTAAGAAAATGGCTTGAAGGCCACATAAAGAAATACAGTGAACAACTTCATGTCCAGTACTGTTTAACATTGTTGTCAGTAACATGGTCAGTGGGACTGAGTGCACCCTCAACAGGTTTGCCAACGACACCAAGCTGTGTGGTATGCTCAACGTGCTGGAGGGAAAGGATACCATCCAGAGGGACATGGACAGGCTTGGGAGGTGGGCCCATGCAAACCGCATGAAATCCAACAAAACCAAGTGCAAAGTCCTACACCTGGGTCGCAGCAATCCCAAACACGAATACAGGCTGGGGCACTAAGAGATTGAGAGCAGCCCTGAGGAGAAGGATTTAGGGGTATTAGTTGATGAGAAACTCAACATGAGCCAACAATGCACACTTGCAGCCCAGAAAGCCAACCATATCTTGGGCTGCATCAAAAGAAGTGTGGCCAACAGGTCAAGGGAGGTGATTCTGCCCCTCTGCTCGGCTCTCATGAGATCCCACCTGGTGTTCTGCATCCAGCTCTGGAGCTCCCAACATAAGTCGGACATGGACCTGTTGGAGCCACAAAGACAATCAGAAAGCTGGAGTATCTCTCCTATGAAGGCAGGCTGAGAGAGTTGGGGTTTCTCGGTGTCAACAGGTTTGCCAACGACACCAAGCTGTGTGGTATGCTCAACGTGCTGGAGGGAAAGGATACCATCCAGAGGGACATGGACAGGCTTGGGAGGTGGGCCCATGCAAACCGCATGAAATCCAACAAAACCAAGTGCAAAGTCCTACACCTGGGTCGCAGCAATCCCAAACACGAATACAGGCTGGGGCACTAAGAGATTGAGAGCAGCCCTGAGGAGAAGGATTTAGGGGTATTAGTTGATGAGAAACTCAACATGAGCCAACAATGCACACTTGCAGCCCAGAAAGCCAACCATATCTTGGGCTGCATCAAAAGAAGTGTGGCCAACAGGTCAAGGGAGGTGATTCTGCCCCTCTGCTCGGCTCTCATGAGATCCCACCTGGTGTTCTGCATCCAGCTCTGGAGCTCCCAACATAAGTCGGACATGGACCTGTTGGAGCCACAAAGACAATCAGAAAGCTGGAGTATCTCTCCTATGAAGGCAGGCTGAGAGAGTTGGGGTTTCTCGGTGTGGAGAAGAGAAGGCACCAGGGAGACCTTGTTGAGGCCTTTCAGTACCTAACGGGGGCCTACAGGAAAGATGGGGAGGGAGTCTTTATGAGGGAGTGTAGTGATAGCACAAGGCGTCACAGTGTTAAACTGACAGGGGGGAGATTTAGGTTAGATATTAGGAAGAAATTCTTTACTGTGTGGGTGGTGAGGCACTGGAACAGGCTACACAGAGAAGTTATGGATGTCTCATCCCTGGAAGTGTTCAAGGCCAGGTTGGAGGGGGCTCTGAGGAACATGGTCTAGTGGGAGGTGTTCTTGACCATGGCAGAGGTGTTGGAACTAAATGACCTTTATGGACCCTTCCAATCCAAATGATTCTATGATGATTCTTTGTATCCAAACAATCTCATTGTGGTTAAAAGGCATCTTATATATATGTGAGTCTTAATCATAAAATCATATAATAGTTCAGGTTGGAAAAGACTTTTAAGATCATTGGCTTCAACCGTTAACCTGGCACTGCCAAGTCCACAACTAAACCATGTCCCTAACACCACATCTCCCCATCTTTTAAAGACTTCCAAGGATGGTGACTCAACCACTTCCCTGGGCAGCCTGTTCCAGTGCTTGACAACCTTTCAGTGAAGAAAAAATGTTTTCATTGTTTTAAAAGTTCAGAATGTTGTTTTGGGTATTGAGATACAATTAATATAAAACAATAAAAATATCAACATGGAATTTCACTTTCTCTTTGGTGCACATAACTAGGAACAAATCTGTCCTGCTCTATTAGTCTAAAAAAAATTCCTAAAGCAATTATATGGCAACATATTTGTTCTCTTCACACTTCTGCCTTCAAATTCATGAGTACTAGTACAGCTCAACATTGTTAGCTTAGAAACTAAAAACCTGAAAATACTGGATTTTTATCATGATCCAAGAACTTTCTGTGAAAGAAGCTGTGACAGAGTATAACATTTGTAGGCCAAATCCCAGATGTAGTTACTATGTTGCCAAAACCCATTTTTTTTTTCTTATTCAGCCATCTTGAAATTAAAGTATTGTCAGAAACAGGTTCTTCCAGGTAGGAGGAAAAGTTAAACAGGGATGATATTGAGTCTATTTTTCTGCATTTATTTTTGCTGGGTAATCTACATCTTACATTCTAGAAAATATTGTGGAAACTAAATAAAAAAATAAACCAAAATGAGATGCCAGATTTTTCTGTTTTCTTTTTTGTGTATGTAGACTAAAACTAAAGGTAGAGATTGAAGTGCTGAGCAGTCTATTTTTTTTGCAATACATTTCAAGCATATTGCACAATATGAGGGGAAGACAAAAGCATTGAAACGTATTTATATTGAAAAAAGAGTTATTTTTGTAAGGCTGAGAAAGAAATCCATCACCATACCACACCAAATGATGGTTATGACGTTACTAGAGTAAATTCTCCAAAAAGTGCGTCCAGGATAGCTGACATTTGCCACAGTGCTGTTCCTTGTCAGTCAAAGTGGTAGGACCATTTTCCTCTATGGAGACAAAAAACCGCAACAAACAAAACACAGCCACAGTTGTTTCTTACAAAAGAAAAAAAATGGAAACTCTTGCTCCACGAAACAGCAGAACCTAGAGGGGCAACATGATGGATATCTTTCCCCTGTTAGTACACAGTCAGTCAACTTTGCTACAAAGAATAAACATATGAAACCTAAAAAGTCATTTTCCCTTACGTGCCATATTACACAACATGAAGCTGTAACTGAACTGAAGCACTCGATAAACAAGTGTTATATTTTTAACCAGCTGGCCAATGCTTCTTTGAATATCCAAAAGCGCATTACCCAGCTCACTACAAAGTCACCCAATAAAAAAAATTGTCTCTTTCTTTACACAACAGCATCAGAAAAGTTACTTAGTTTAAAAAATCTACTTCTATATGTATCAGACTACCAGAATTACCAATGCTGTTTTGCTAGTATTTGTAAAGCTTCTTTTTCCAACAAAGAAAATATCTCTCAAATTTTCCTTTATGGGTCAAATTCAGGTAAGGTAAACTGTTCTGGGGACAAAAATTGTATGGGTAATACAATAACAAAAAGAGCAGGAGGGTAAAAGAAATGGAGAAAAAAAAAAAGAGAAACAAAAAAATTAAACAAGATACATTATTGTATTTTGCTTTATTGCAGACCTGTAGCTCTTCTTATTAGTGGCTATTCTTGATTGGCCTACCTCACTTTTACAAAAGCTAACAGAGTGTGGTTTCTACATGAAGTAAACAGAACATCCTTCACTTGTCTAGGAACGTAATAGAAATAACATTGACAGCTTTTTAATAGCCAAAGAAGTAGAATCTTACACAGCAGTACATAGCTTAAAATTCAAAGGCATGTCTTCACTTTTCACCGTTAGTATTCTACTTGGAAAAGTCCCATTGGATATAAGGTGATAAGAAGAAGAGCTATTTTTCAATTCTATTTCTGTTTGATTTATTGTATTTTCACTGAAAATACTGTAATCTGTATTTTAGCTAGGACAGCCTATATCTGAGAATTGTATATTCAAGATCTTTTACAGAATTAAGCAATATTGAAAGGCCGCAGTTTAAACACTGATGTTATTTTGTGGAGAAAATTGCATGCCTTCATTCAGCTGTTTTTGCAGTTCTGTACACACACAGTATTTATTTTCTAGCTATTTGGGGCAGCTCCTAAGGTTCTGTACCAGCGGACTAAAGCCAATTTACATTAGTTGAAGAAGTGACCTTCACCAAATGGAAAAATGGTGAAGTACTGGTACTACTCAGTTGTGGAAATAAAAATGAAAAGACTAAATAAAGAAGACTAAATAAAGAATATTTTCAAAATGATGAAACTGCAAGAAAGATAAAGTGGTGTTGACAAAGCTTTCAACTGAGATTAACAGATGTATAAAAGCAATTCAGAATATTAAGAGTAGTTCTAGCTGAAAGACAAATCTAAATCTTCCATCTCACAATCTATTACAATACTTCATACTTGGTTTTATCATGAATGTGGAGAAAAAATGAAAATATCAACATTTACAAAATTAAAAGCTCTAGATAAATTTGATTGAGTTACAGATAAATGCAAGAGATTTTTGTATCAGCCTTTTTTACAAACAGCTTTTTGCCCCTTCTTCAACTTAAAGTCACTATTTTCATTTTCTGATCCAGAAATGTGTGTTCTATGATGCACAATAATCTTTGCCTGCCAGTGAAAAATCATTCATTGCCTTAAGAGGTTTATTTCAGTCTTGGAACAACTCCAGTAGAGGAGGTCCTTCAGAAAGGAATTCTGAGGGGTTTGGGCTACAATGCCCAAATTATTTAGCTTCTATGAAGTTAAACAGACAGCTCATCTTTCAGGAAAATACTTTGGTTCAGAAGTTCTGTAATATTTCATTTCCGATAAAAATTCAGAATACTGTAGATTCAGAATAATCTAATGACACGCATAAGAACTCATTTCGGTTTTCCAAAGAAAAGAAAAGGCACTGAATCCCCCTACCATAGCTCATTATAATTTTTTTGAAAATTTCATTTATAAACCACAAATATTGTGTCAGTAGACTACAATATTATATATATACACAGATATGTACATTATACTTATATATATATAGATACATGTATTAAAATATTACAGCTAATTGAATGGAGGAACTGCAGGTAGAATTAACAGTCAGTGGAGGTTGATTTGAAATTGCATCTATACCAAAAAAGAATGGCTCTTATCCACTCTTCTTCTCATTGTCTCCCTTCTCTTCCCTGTCTCAGATCTAGCAAGAACGTGCCCAGGTGGCAGTTGTATCAGTTTCCTGATCAGACTGTAATAATGTATTCTCCACAATTCTCAGTCAGATCAATGACACAATGTTCATCAGCCAGTGGCCACACAATGGCTGGAACAGACTCAAGTGAATGAGTAGGAACTTCTGATAGGCGTAAGCCAGTAGTGAAATTGCACCTCAGACACAAAAGACATGAGCAAAAGCTCTACAAATTATATTGTATTAAAACAATTTAAGGGAATATCATTCTAATTTAGGATTATTGTTCTAATTTAGACAGTGAGCCATTTGAGATAACCCGGTCAGAATAAAATTATAGCCAAATTGTACTTTCCTGGTTCAAATGCAGCAAATGGTTTTCTTAGTCTACAGTGGCGTCAATACTACAGTTCTAAAATTTCTTGTTACTTACTGCTGACCATCACCATAAAAGTGCCATCCACATCAAATAAACTGCTTTAAACAAGCTATTCCAGGACACCCAGATCATGTATAAAGTATTTCCTCAGGGAAGTGTTTTGAAAAATAACTCCTGGGAAAAAGGATGCTTAGTACAATTCTTACAGCAGCTCACGGGGTTTACATACTTTTCGAAAATCATTGCAAACTTAGAGATGTCTGTGTGAAGTTTTAGACTGACATTTGATAGATAATCTGACAGCTATGTGTATGAAATTGAATAATAGCAACAACTCAGGAGGAACAAGAAAATCAAAACATTTTGGTTTTGTGTTTGCTCTCAGTAGTTTCCAGGAGTTTTCTTTTGCTACACCAGGACTGTCAACTTCAAACATCTGATTTTAGGGCACACTTTCACATGGATGTTATTAAACAATAGCATCATATTTCTAGTTGGAATTTCAAAGGGAAGTTTTTAATCAGTAACAGTATTTCACAAGGAATGATTAAATGAGTGAGAGAGGGAGTCTTCCCAGCTTTCTGCATAAGGCAGAATTAATGGCAACTGGAGCCAAACAAGAATCTCATAATTCGTCATATCTACTCCTTCTCTTGCACTGGACACATGCTGTGCATAAAAAGCCAATTGAGTAGTATAAAGCTAAGAATCTGTCCTTTTTGCCATCCTTGGATTAAAAACCCAAAAGCTTTCAGCAAGAGATAATGACATTTATAAGACAAGAAGAAAAGCGGTGGCTTTTACAGGCATTTTATATCAAATTCACACTTGAACAAACTGCATGGGACATAATTTGGTCTCGGTGAGTTTTCAAGAAAACCTGCATCATTCTTTTAAAGGACTTTTAAAATAGTCAAGAATCTATCAAGACTAGAATGCTTTTTCGAATTACAGCTAAACTTGACATAGAAGTTATTCAATACACAGGTCCAGACTGTTAGGGTCTCATCTGACCTTAAAGACTCAGAACCTTAATAGAGAATATTCAACTTAAAATGTTGGCTATTGATCTTTAGCTACTTAGTAGCCCCTTCTAGCTCCACAGCTTCTAAAATACAACATAGGAAGTTTCAATGGTTTCATTAACCCTGTCACATTCTGTAGTAAAAGAAACATGAGTGCAACTGATACCAATGGTCCAGGTCTATCCTGAAAGACCCTTCTCTGCAAGAATCCAAAGATTAGTCTCTTATTTTATTTCATGATATAATAGCCTTAATTTCTTTGATGTCACTTATGTACCTATATCTATATGTCGTGTTTGTATCTTTTTTTAAACACTGAATAGCTGAAGAACATAGCTGACTTTCAATTTTAGACTTTTGCATCATCTTCTACTGTATATATTTCAAAAAGCTAAGTAAACAGAAGAATCACCCCAAAAACTGAACTCATTCAATGCTGTGTTAAGACCAAAACATCTTTGAAAACCATTAATTACTCTTTACATTTGTACACCAATGGTGTACGTGCTACATTTAGGGTGTGAGATTTAGATGTTCCCATTTTCATTCCTACCTAAAGGCGAACATTTTTCATTGCTTCACTACAAGATTTATAAGCATGCTTTTTACCCTTCAGGAGCTGAAAACAATGCTGCAAAAACTCATCAGACACTACCAAGAATGAATTCCAGGTGATCATTTGGGTCCACATACTCTTTGAGGCTCCTGTCTAAGTAGCTCATAATACGTCAAATAATCCAAAGTCATGGCTCTGAGTTCACACAATATGGGTACTGCATATCACTTGACATATGCTGACATATTATCTCAGAAGATGGGGGTGGGACTTGCAGTTTCTGCACTTGTTCTGCTGCATGATCTCCAGTTCCAGAGAAAGCACTGTGATCCTTTTTGTCTGGTTAAAAGATACAAGAGTCGGGTGATTGTCTCTGAGACTCCCAACTCACAGGACACTGTGAAAGGATAGAAAGGGGTTCATGGAAGTTAGAAAGACAGATAGGAGAGTGATGAGAGGTCAGAAAAATGGGTTCTAGTATAGGAATTTGTGGGGGAGTGGCGGTGGGAGTTGGGTGTCACAGAGGTGAAACTGGAGTCGTTCATTTAATCATCTGTATTGATCTATTAGAATACAAGAGCTGCAAACTTTCTTTCTAAATATCCATTTCTATGCCTTGACTTTGCATATTAGACAGGATAGGCATTAAGATAACTAATGTTGATTTGCATTACATCCTATACAGTACCACACTGCATGTATGAAACACGATTCATGTGACATCTGTTGAAATTTGAACACTGAGCCAGAGTTGAAAATTCAGACCAAAAGGTAGTAACACTGCAATGTATATTGCCCGTATAAAAACCACTGTTGCCTGTTGTATGCTTACTAGAGTGGTCCTTCCAGTAATAGTTAGCTGACAGATGGCTTTTAATATAAATACCAAAAGAATGGGGACCATCTCAGTTTGGACTCAATACAATTTCATGCATTCCTACATCAGGCAAACTATATGGTTGTATGTTTACTCAGGAAATAAGTTAGTGAATGCAAGTCCTGATTTGAATTTTTTTAAAAAGTATGTTTTACTTTAGTTGAATTTCCAAAATAGCATATTATGCGGGTACCTCTAAAAGATATTCACTTTGCACTTGTCTCTTTCATATTCTCCTTTGTTCGTTGTCAATTCTAATTTGATTGCAACTTAATAACATTTTATAGTGCCTGGCATAGAAAGGCTACACATGATTAAATTTTCTTATTCTCTTTAGAGTAATAAAGTCTTATATAATGTTGAAGAAACATTCATAAATAGTAAAAAAAGTATCTCCAGGACTAACATCATTGCAAGGTACGATCTAACAAAAGTAACTGAGGATCAGTATACAGATTGTGACTCCATAAGCATCTCTGCAAAACAGGAAGCTTTTATCTTAAAATCATAGCATCCTAGAATCACAGAATCAGTACAGTTTGGATTGGAAGGGACTTCTAAAGGTCATATAGTCCAGATCCCTTGCAATGAGCAGGAACATCTTCAAATAATCAGGTTGCTCAGAACTCCATCTAGCCTGACCTTGAATGTTTCCAGGGATGGGGCATCTGCCACCTCACTAGATGATGCCTCAGGTAGATGCTTCTCTTTTAGTTTAAAAGTATAACCCTTTGTTGTATTGCCCTGCCAAAAAGTCTGTCCCCATCTTTCTTATAAGCTCCCTTTAAGTACTGAAATGTTGCTAAAAGGTCCCCTGAGACTTCTCTGGGATGAACAACCTCGACTCTCTCAGCCTGTCTTCATAAGAGAGGTGCTCCAGCCCTCTGATCAATTTTGGGGCCCTCCTCTGGACCCGCTCAAATGGATCCACATCTTTCCTGTGCTGAGGACTCCAAAGCTGAACACAGTACTCCACGTGGGGTCTCACAAGAGCAGAGTAGAGGGGCAGAATCACCTCCCCGGCCACTCTTCTTCTGATGCAGCCCAGGATATGGTCGGCCTTCTGGACTGCAAGTGCAAATTGCTGGTTCATATCCAGCTTTTCACCCACCAGTACCCCCAAGTCTTTCTTGGCACAGCTGCTCTCAATCCCTTCATTCCCCAGCCTGTATTGATACATGGGATTGCCTCAACTCAGATGCAGCACATTGCACTTGGCCTTGTTGCACCTTATGAGATTCACATGGGCCCACTTCTCGAGCTTGTCCAGATCCCTCTGGATGAGATCTTGTCCCTCAGGTATGCCAACTGCACCACTCAGCTTGGTGTCATATGTAAACTTGCCGAGAGTGCACTTGATCCCTCTGTCTTTGTCATTGATGAAGATAATAAACAGTACTGGTCCCAATACAGACCCCTGAGCTCACATGGGCCCACTTCTCGAGCTTGTCCAGATCCCTCTGGATGAGATCTTGTCCCTCAGGTATGCCAACTGCACCACTCAGCTTGGTGTCATATGTAAACTTGCCGAGAGTGCACTTGATCCCTCTGTCTTTGTCATTGATGAAGATAATAAACAGTACTGGTCCCAATACAGACCCCTGAGCAACACTACTTGTCACCAATCTCCATCTGGATATTGAGCCATTGACCACTACCCTCTGGATGCGACCATCCAACCAATTCCTTATCCACCAAACAGTCTGTCTATCCAATCCATATCTCTCCTGTTTAAAGAGAAGGATGTTGTAGGGGACCCTGTCAAAGGCCTTTCAGAAGTCGAGAAGGATCGCACTTCAGCTGCTCTGTCAGGTATGTCATCTTCTTAGAGGAGATTTGTTTGAGGTATTCCATCACTGTTGGCTCCTATTACATCAGGACTCCTTGGCTCATTTCCATAGGACCTCAAGTGTGCTGCAGTGTACCCAGCACATCTTAAAGCAATTGGCTGAGGGCCCTTGCTAGCACCCTGTCCCTCTAACATTGGCATGTCATGCCACAGCTTGTCATGGGCAAGTCTGATATTATCACACTTCTCCTTCATGCCTAGTTTAAAGCTCCATCAATTAGACCCACCAGCTTCTGAGTGAAGACCCACTTCCCTGTTTAAGAAAGGTGAATCCCATCCAATGGTGACAAGCCTAGTGCCCTGCAGAGCATCCCATTATTGAAAAACCCAAAACTGGGTCTGTTTCCTCCATTGTTGCTGCTCACAGCTGCTAAATTCACCTGGGCAAACTAAAGAGCAGACCCATCTGTCCCGGTTTGAAGTAAAACCGGACCAATTTTGTGTTCTGTAACTTTACATTTTAGCTAGGCCTCCTCTAACTCTCTGAAATTAACGGCATATTGTGGAGAAAACTGCTCGTTCTCAGAATGATAAGACCAATGTTTGTGTTAAATGCCAAGGAATGGTATGCAGAGAGACCCTTGCTTGTACTTATTGCTATAACAACCAAGGTCAGCCAATTTTGGTTATTTGCCCCTTAGAAGGTTGGAAATGGAAAAAATGTAGAGGGGTCATATCTGTGGGGAGGAGTGGACAGGACAGGTGACCCAAACCTGACCAACTGGGGTATTCCATCTGTCGGTCTGGTTGCGGTGATTTCGGCTGAAACCACAACACCATCTTCTTCCAATTTTAGATCTCTATTTTAAAATTGGTGAGAGTTAGAAACCTAAATATATTTGCATATCTGGTATCAGATGCAAAATTTATTTATTCAAGTGACTCATTGGAGACCTTTTATAAATCACCTTATGATTTTCAAAACTGCTGTAGTTCAAATATCTATAAATCATCTCAATACATCTCATTCCAATATTGATTTTTAAAAATTTTTAGAAGATTTTTAGAAAATTTTTAGAAGAAACTATAGCAATTTAAGATTCCAGCAAGCAATTCTGTTTTATGTTAATAAATTAATTCGCTGTGATTGATACACAAAATGGTTTGGGTGGTTTTTTCTGTTATTATTTTCAGGTCACATTAACAAATCCTACATAATGCACCATTGCATACATGCATTGCAGTTTTACACCAGCTTAATTTACAATTCAATCAATGTGAGCTACACCAGAGGCTGTGCTAAGCATAGCCTTTCTGGATTCATTAGAGTGTCTGCTCATTCAACAGTAAGGCTTCACTTGCCAGTAGTCATTCTCTCCAAATCCTTTCTAGCCTTCTTAGGAAGCAGCTCTGCTAATAAGCTGCAGTGGGGCCTTGCACTTACAGCTATACTCTTTATTGTACATTATCCACATCAAGAATTGAAAAAGCTGTTTAGTTTTTAAGTGGATAGCTGAGTAAATGACACATTTTCATACTGTACATATCAGTATTCCAGATGGGAAAAATGAGTGTCACATACATCCCAGGAAGGGGCCTTTACTATATGCAGCCATTAAACATTACATCATTATCCCTGTATAAAACATCACACTGAAAGTGCAACTGAAAAAAAGGATATTGACTGACAAAAAGGCAACTCTTTTTCTTTCTAACTATTCCTGTATAAAAGACAGATGAAAACATAACTGAGGCCCACTGCTTTTTTAAGACTTCTGGAGGTGATGATGACTTCTCCTCCATATTGACATCTACCTGGAAGGCAATTTCTTATTTTCAGTTCAAAGCTTACCTGACGCAGCAAAAGCTCAAGAAATTACTTCCCCAGATGTAGCCATAAAACATGCTACTTTTGGTCCTCTAAATACTGATTGATTGGTTTTGCCCCTCAGAAAAGATATGCTATTTCCTGAATAACAAAGTTGATTAGTCAGCCATTGTTGTACTTGTAACTTGTGACACCCAGCAACCCCAGGATCACACTTCAACCTGATGTTTGAGGTAGATCTGCAACCTTTTTCTTAAGCAAGGATAATAAAAAAAAGTGCAAAACATGAACAAAAAAATTAGAGCAAGAATAGTTTTTAGAAGGGAAAAGCTCACCTGTAGCTGACAAAACAAAACAGATGAACACAAGTCTTCTTTCACACCTTCTATCACTTCATCACTGTGACACTTCAGTCTTAGTATAGTGACATTCAGCCTCTTCCTCAGCAACAAGAAGCTCTTCACAGGCCCTTCTAAGAAATGACATTTTGTAAACTGTGAATCCTCTCTTCCCACTCCCCTTTGAGGACTTTCAGGCTTTCTGAACTTCAGGCTCCCATGATTGCCACATCAGTCCTCCTCTGCCAGCCCAAATGGCATGCTCAGTTGCCATCAGAGAGGAAATCATCTCTTCTCACTGCAAAGGCTTCCACTGAACCCAGATTTCAAGAGACTGGAAAGGTCAAAGCAAGCAAATTCCTCCCTGCTGTCAAGTCACAATCTTTTAACAGAACACAATACACTGAAGCAAGTAAGACACAGTCTCTTACAGACAGAGTTGGCACTGGGAGGAGTGGCCATTTAGACCTTTTAGATGAACTCCCATACATCTCTCTTTATGCACTTGTGGTCCTGCTGCAGAATCAGCCTAAATGAATTTACAGCTGGTTTTGCAGAGCTCTACTTAGGGGAAATAGAAGTAGCACAATCACAGAAACTTCCCAGAGAAAACAGTGGGAATGTTAGGTCTATAAACTAAACACATTGGACTTGAAAACCTAGTGACTTAAAGATAGATGTAAGAGCCAAATTAAAGCTATTTGTTTAGATGATAGACTCATGAGGCTGAGTTAGGTTTGCAAGACTGAGATCTTTCTTACACAAGACATAGATTTTCTCTGTGAGGATCCCATACATTTTTGTTGTGATGGAGTTCCCCCTTCAAAAAAAGACCAACTGCTGGTAAAAATATTTCCAGATAATTGTTAGTCCTTCTGGTAAGCCATTTCAAAGCTTAATTGCCCTTGCAGTTAGACATATACTTTCTTTCAATGCTTAAACAGCTTCATCCTTTAGTTGAACTTGTCTTCCAGATCAAACAAGCCCCTATAATTGGAAATCACCTTCACATCCATATGCTTGTAAACCATGATAAAATCCACTTAACTTTCTCTTTAATAAATTTCATTGAGATCCATTCTTTTATTAAGATATTAATTTCATTTCATCATTTTTTTACATCTTCTTTGCTATTTTCAGCTTATGAAATTTAAAATATAACTTTTAAAACTTAATACAGTGTTTGTGTGAGAAACCATCCTCTCTTACTCGTACATGTAAGAACTGTTCCTCCCCTGCTTAGATAGCTAAGACAGACTTATCTCAGAAACAACACATCACTGGAAGATTAACTTCAAGTGATTATTCATCATTATTAATTTCAGCATCATTACTTCCCAGTATACAGCTTCTCACAATATAATTATTACAAACTAATTTTTTATAACAAAATTCTTGCTGAATTTCTGTTGCTTTATGCCATTGGAACAATTGTAAGTCGTAAGAAAACTTTATTAGCTATGATTTTCTGTTCTTCTCCCAGCTACTTATAAAGCTATTAAAACATACTGGACTAAGAACAAATCTCCTCTGGCCAACAATTCACATTTAACTTGACTTTTGATAATTAAGCTAAAATGGTTTTAAATCTTTATGTATGTAATATATAGATTTTGCATAACATTTGAGATAGAGCACCATTATACATTTGGTCAACCCAAGTGTCTATGTTGTTCCAAAGTATCTATTGTAGGAAAGGCTTATCAGAATTGTATTTGAGAACTCTGGAAAAAAAAAAAGGTATTAAATCCTTGAGATACAAAGAGGAAGGAGATTTCTCCCTCTTTCCCTCTACATATACATTTACTATATTCTATCTGAATCCTTCCTATAAGAATGTTCTTAGATAAGAATTTATTTGTGCTTTTTAGCATTTTTTTCTGTTTTGATTAGTATTACCCTTTTCTCCCCCATACATACATATAGAATACAAAAGCTGTAAATTTTAAATGTATTTCAGCTATTGAAGCTGCATATCTTTTGTAACATTTTTCTGTTAGAATTCAAATTCAAGGAATTTGTTATTACCACACAGTTTTATTTTGCATTGCTTTGCATGATGGACAAAAATCTTCAGATATCCCCAATATAATTCCCCTTTTTATAGTTCAGGGAAGATCTCTTAATGTCTCCTCCACTGTGTTTGTTTCTCTTACAAAGCAACACCTTTACTATTTCCTCCTAAACTTGTCTCCTGTGTCAGTATGGTAGACGAGTTAAAGAGGGGAGGGTTAATAAAGGTGACATCCACTGATGCCAGTGAATTAATTTGTGTACGCTCCACCAGAGCACATAGTGCTCAGTTTCAAATATAATCTGTTACTTTATCCTTAGGCTTGGCATCACCTGGTTTATACTTAGCCTTTGTTTACATCAGTGAGTGTTTCTCTATCATTATAAACTTGAGAAGATTCTTGGATTAATATGAGTTTGGATGTCTATCATAATTTTCTCTAGTGGAAAGCAGTGAACAATCAAAAATTGCATTCAAGGGCTGGCAATAAACTTTCCCACAACTGATATGCACTATGCTTCCATGATTCAATTAATTCTACATGGCTTTTCTTACAAAAGAAAATGATACTTCGTGTTAGTTTCCGTGATACATAAAAGCTAAGAAAGCATACTTCTTTCATGCAGCCTGGAAACATAAATGGTAGGTAAAGCTGGATATCATATAAATACACACAGACATAAATATATTCACAAGCATAAACATATTTTAGGGACACATGGAGTGATAAAGAGCTGCGTGAATCTCTGTGGTATATACAAATAAAATGGAAAATCCAAGATTCATTTCTGTCACACATCTAATCAAGTAATTGATATTTTTTTATATTAAACAAACAGATGCTTGCTTCACATTTTTCAATGACTATATAACATATTAGCTGAAATAATTCATGTATTGCAATTCCAAGGGTCAAAACTGGCCTAGCATGGTGTTCTATTTTATACAATCAACAGAAGATATTCAGTAAGAATAGGAGAAACATAAGATTAAGGTGATCTTCTGTATAAAACCAGAAACAGTCAAATGATTTACTGACCAAGATTAATGAGTGTGTCAATCTGTATATGAATAGGAAGAAATAAATTACTGATGTTGACGAAATGTGTTACTGCTAGTCAGGCAATACTCCATACCACAGGAGACAGGGTTTTCATACTTCCAAGTTAAGCTTGCCAGCCTTGCTCACAGTTTGTGATGGACACAGTAGGAACACATAATAACCACTGCTGTCTAAAACAAAGTTTATGGAACTATGGAAAGGCTTGTTTAGATCACAGCAAAATAGCAGCATTGTTGAATCTTACAGAAAGACATAAACTTGAAGGTGAAAAGTCTTTTCTCAATAGGGTACAATTTTCTCCAAAAATCCTTGTGCACCTGGGACTGATATAGCAGAAATACATTAGGGTGAAGTACAACCTGCTCCCTCAGTACAGGGAATCTGAACTGTTCTATAGATGTTGCTGGTACCTAATAAGTAGACTTCATTCCTGTGCAGTTGTGCCAGGTGCTTTCAAGGGGTTTATAAGGCATTTATGTAGAGCATTCAGTTTTCCAGGGAACTCACAATCCTCCCGTGGTTTCACAAAGCCAGCTAGTATCCATACTGTTTTATATTCTTGTAAACATGAATACTGATGTTTCTGTAACAAATCTTAAAGCCATGTCTTTGTTCAGGAATCATATAGGTTACTTGGTAGATAACACATAATAATTCCTTTAGAATGCAGAAATATAAGATATTATTACTATTTTAATAAATATATATATTACAATAATAAGCACATATATATAAAATTTGTGTGTCAGCGTGTGTGTGTATATATATGTATATATAGGATATACATCCTGAGTCAGTCTTCCACATGCCAACTCTCTGTAGAGATGCTATATATTTTCCATTAATTGGTGTTATTTTTTTTTTGCCATATCAAAATTTGTGTGTCAGCGTGTGTGTGTATATATATGTATATATAGGATATACATCCTGAGTCAGTCTTCCACATGCCAACTCTCTGTAGAGATGCTATATATTTTCCATTAATTGGTGTTATTTTTTTTTTGCCATATCAAAAAAGAAAAAAAAAAAAGGAATGCAAAAGTTTTCAGCTCAAGTTCACAGAAATCAAGTTGCTGAATAGAGGTCTCTTATTTGGTGTTTCACAAAATTTAATGATATAAAATTGCAATGCTGCAGACACTGTTACTTAGTATTCATATCACGGAAGCAATAAAAGTCTCACATTTTTTGAGAACCATTTGAGAGACCAAGTTTTTGTAATTAATCTTTCCTGCCTGATTGCATTTCAGTTACACACCTTCCATTTTCAGTCATCAAGAGGCAGCATGCAGAACTTCTACTTACCTCCCAAGTACAATCATAACATAGTAAGGTGAGACAATGATATAGACTCAAATCTAGATTATATTGTCATAAGCTGTTAAAAAATATGAAATGTTTCAAATTGTCAGTCAATTCTTGATACACAAGAATGACTATTTGTTATTTGATTTGCTATGACAGCTGAAAAATGTAGCTGTTTGAAAGGATGAACAAACTTCAAGATTTAGGGGAAAAAAGAAATTGGCTCAAATGACATGACACAAGATATCTAAACAGAAGTCAATATAACAGCAGGGAGTAGAGTGTAGAACCATTTCTGCATATGGGAAGGGAATGGACAAAGTCTTACACATCTCACTTCTTTCCTGTTTCTCTACTTAGGTGATCTTTAAGTGTGTTTTTCTTGAGTTTAGATTTCATTTGACAGTTTTTTTTACTGAGTGAAAGACTAAACAGTGATTTTTACAGAGTAAAGAGCATAAACATCCATCACCATTTATGTTTCTAGAAATTTATTAATCAACATTGGATTTAGAAAAACATAGTAAGTCCAGCACAGAATCAGCAGTTACCAAATGCTTCATAGTTGACAATGTCTACGTTATTGGAACGATGAAATGTTTCAATAAAAGAGCTAATGCTAAGCCTCTCAAAAATACTGCAATTGAGCAATTCTTTTGGAATTACCTCTTGTCTTTCAGTAGAAGACAAACTCTATTATTTCTGCTTGTTATGTTTTATATATATACACATATATACATATGTGCATGCACATGCATATATAATTATACAGGCACAATAAACACAATCCACAATTCCTGTCCTAGAACATAATCCTGTATTCCTATTTGAAAAAATGGGCTGCTTTAAATGCAAAATTTCCACAATAACTTAGGTATAGTTTACTGAAGAAACAACCCCCTACACTTGCTCATTCTCTGTTATACATCAGAAATCGTCTGCAGGGGAATCTTAAAGCTTCTATTGGTGTTTTATTAAAAAAAAAAAATCAACAAAACAGAGAACCAGATCTATGTGCAGCCTTCCATTTGTACTATCTGTTCTCTCAAGCTGTGCTTGAATATTCTTTGAAATAGCTCCAGCATGCCTCAAATCTGAAAAGTCATTAACAGACGTTTAGTACCTATTTAGGTCTAAATTACATGCTCACAAAATATCTCCTATACCATTTGGAAATCTCCTGCTCCCTTGATTTTATACTCACAATAGTTAATGCTTTTTCTTTTTCCTGGTTTAGCAGAACCGTAACTCCTGGAGTGGCATTCTTACATAAAAATCAGGGTATTTTATTAATGATGGAGTAGTAAAATATATTTTCACCTCCTACTGATATGAAGAGAAACTTGAAATTTGAGAATCAAAATACCCAAAAATCTCTATATTTGAATGCCTGGGATTAATAGGGCAAATCCAGTTTTCAAGCTTTAAGTTATGATTTCAGCTTCTATCTGTAAAGTGTTGCAACTCTAGAAAATTCAAAGATTAGATTGATCAGTTTATAAGCAATTGGTAGCTGTTTAAGTAGAGCTAAATAGGTATTTTGTTCAATGTAGGCCAGAGAAAGGGAAAAAAGAAAGAAGAATTCCCGGCATGTATTGTGTTTCAGACCTGTCTCTCTACTAGCTCTTTCATTCTTAAGCTGTAAATAAGAGGAAATTGTCCTGAAGTAGGACTGATGAAGAAAAAAAAGGAAGCTTTCTGATTTATCTAGTGATTTAAGATAGTTGTATTGTACTATGAGTGTGTCTTAGACAAACTCCAGTATAATATGAAAAAGTTGTAGATAAGGATTTGAAACAATTGCACAGCCTTGCACAATCTTCAAATTGAAACCTGTTTCTCTAATTGGAAATGTTCCTCTCTACATGGTAATATTTGATGCCAATGATCACTTGTGTGGCTTTTAAATAGAAGTTTCCATATTGCAACCACTGATAACGCTTAGTTTTATTCTAATTTCATTTATTACAACTAAAATACACTAAGTAGTACAATTGGTTCTTAGATTAGAGACAGTAGTAAAAAGTGGGACTGCGGAGTTTAAAGTGGACAATGAGGGAAAGGAGAAGACAGAGGAAGAAGAATCCCAATTAACTAAATTGTTAGATATGGTTCTTATTTTAACTGAATTTATCTATCAGAAAGGAAGACAAGAAAGCCAAAAAGAGACTCAAAACTATAATGTTATAAAATGAATGCATATTCTTAAGTAGCGAACATTGACAAAAGAAAGGACAAAAGTCAAACTATAAAACCCAAGAAATTGTATTAGCAGAACTTTAATGCTAAGAACTGTTAACTCAAAGCATGAGTCCACAGGAGAGCTGAAGATTGTCTGCCTGTCCATGCAGCCACAAACACCATAATTATGAGGATGCTGTGGGAACCAGCTACTCCCAGGGGCCAGAAGTATCAGGGCAGGGTCTAGCAGCCAGGGTCTGTACATCCAGTACTTTACTAGGGATTTCTAACAGTGACTCATAAAGATCAAAGAGACAAGTTTGTTTATAATTGAAGTCAATGCCCAAATGTTCATGTGCTTGGAGTGTATCGGGATCAGACTGTGAGCACTGAAGTTTTTACTTTGAGAAATGCATTTGACTACAAACTCTATTAGCATTAAGCAGCTCTAAAGGTTGATTGCATGGCTCAGATCAAGTGACTGTTCATACTTTTGCTGATATACAATAATTTCCTTTTGTAATTGTGTTCGAGCGTATTTACACCTGGTTGCATTCAGAACCTTTTCTAATTGTCTTTGTATGTTCTACTTTAAGATTGGAAAGCAAATGGGCTGAACTGTGAGGTTGTTTTATGCACTGAAATTTGATAGTAACTTATTCTTTCATTCTTTGCCTCAAGTGCAATACACTTAATTGGTTCCTAACCACTGAATTGCAATCGTGGTTTATGGCTTAGCTAGCAGTCTTTAAAGGTTTGATCCAACTTCATTTGCAACTTTCAGAACACATCGTTACATCAGTGAAAACCATGAACAGACAAGGAGTGTGCCCTTTCACTTTTACTATTTGTTACTGCTACAGTAAGATATACCAACCTCCTTTCACCTTAGGGTTTACTCAGTCACTGGAGATAGATGGTCTGTCATAGAGCCCTGTGCTTTCTTGCTTTTCTGAGTCCAAAATCCTTATAGCTTGCTGTGAGGAGGTAGGGAAAGGAACTTTGATGTCATATTGTTTCAGGATGGAACACTGAATCCCCATATTTACACCTTTTTTATTTCCTAGACCTTTTGTTTCATAATCTTCACATCATTTCCTCAATTTGTTTTATATGATCATAAAAGAAAAATGTTTCTTTGGCATGAATTTTCCATACGTAGAATAGATGACAACGTAAATGAACAGCTAAATCCTTAAACTAACTGAATATATTTATAGTTTGATAAGTACTGCAAATTGCATAGCCATTTAATTTTCATTACTGATATTCATATGCTTCCTTCTCTTTGATATACTGATTTATTCTATTTTAGGGCCCACTAAAACAAACATTTTCACTTTTAAAATTGAAGCAAGACTGCAGCAGGTCTTTAAAGTAGCTTAGCAAGCAGTCACAGAATCACAGAATCGTAGTGGTTGGAAGGGACCTCAGAGATCATCGAGTCCAACCACAAAAAAAAACCAAAAAAAACCCCAAAAAAACCCCACCCACCACCTAAACACACAACAACAACAACCACACAGTCCAAATAAACTCTTCTATTATGTCCTAAGAGATAATATTTCAATAAGTTCTTCTGGAAGACTATATTGTCTTATATTTCTTCTACATGTGTCTGTCTGTACTTGCAGCAAGCAGATCTCCCAGGTACTCAGCAGGGCACTATCATGTTTCTATGTATAAAGGCAGGAAATAAGCCTCTCGGTATCGTCCAAGGAAATTTGCACAGAAAGATTCAATATGACTCTGACTACAGCAGCTTCCACAGGTGGAGCTCTCTTTTCCTTCCAGACTACTTTATTTATCTTCGTTCCCTACTTCATGCATCCATAGTCCTCCTCTAAGTCCAGTAGCAAAAGCTGTTAAACTGTTGAGTTGTAATAGGCCTTGATTCTGACTGCTCTCCATGATTAGACTATTCTCCTCTAGCTCCACCCACAGTATTGAATCCACCATAAAACTCAAAACCTTTATTTGTTTTCCAGTTAAATAAAATAAACTGAAAAACTTGTGTTAGAAATTATCTGGATGCAATTGTGGACAGATTTTCTCGCTGAATAGTTTACCTATGATGGAAATAAATGCAGAAGATGTTTTACATCAAAACAAAACAAACCATCATTTATTTATAAATAAATGCAGCTGACATTAACTGTGGTTGCTGTTGTCTAATAAGCTTTTGTCAAATGGAAGCCTGGACTATGTAATATTTATTTTTAGATTTTCATGAGGGATATAGTATCAAGTAGCAGATCACTGTCATAGTAAATGTCTATCATTTAAAAAATCTATAGTTTCCTCTCTAAAGCTCTCATGTATATTAAAAAATGTACAGTGTCTTCAACTAAATTTAGGGGAGGAGAGAAGTTCCTATAGATGAGAACTCAGTGGTCTACCTAATTTTTGGAAGCAACATTAATAAACCAGGAAACACCTTTATCTTTTCCATTTATATATTGCTGAATTATTCAACACTTCCTTAGGTTAAATAGTAAGGTAAGAGCTTTAACGCTTTGCATAATGGCAGTACGAATGACTTGATCAGTCTATACAAATGTTTAGATAGGAGCACACTAACCGCCTCATTTAATCCCATCAATCTTATTTTTTCCCTTTTACAGCTAATAATCTTTGTGCCAAAATAGTGTGTTCAGGGAGTTAGCTGACAGCAGAAATTATCCGAAAAGTGTTTTTAAAACCATTTATGATCATTTTAATTTTAACAGAGTAGTTGTAATATTTATACTAAACCAGCAGCCAAGTACTCTGTACTACAGAAACCATTCATATCACTGAGCATTGTCATAATTAGTTAGCTTTTGTTTTCAAAGTAGCTGAATTTTTCATCTGACACTTTTTATTATAACATTAAGTTGTTCTTCCTGGTAACTGTTATAGCTACTTATGAGCTATACAATTAATTTGAATTTGAGTTGGCATGAAGGCAGCCACTTCATCCTGTTTGTTTCTCGTACTGTGTGCTTGTGCACAAACATTTCAGCTACACTCCTGAGCCCTCCATGCTCCCAGGAGCAGAGTAAATGTTCCCACTAGAATTGCCTCCTTCAGGAGGTGCCATGCCAACCTTTGGCTTACCTACTGCAATCCTGTTGACATCCTCTTTCCCCATTGATTCTAGTAATGCATCTATGACACATGTATCATTTGGTTGAGTGACAAATCTCCCTGTGTGACAAATCTTTTTGGATTAGATATATGAACTTTGATTACAAGATAAATCTTTGCAGTATACTAAAGCGTTCTGTGAGCAGAGACAGATTCACAAATAGAAATCCCATAGTACATATTTAGAATCATAGAATCATTATGATTCGAAGAGACCTTTAAGATTATCAAGTCCAACCATTCATGTAAGCCTGGCTGACAGCAATTAATCAGCAGGCATGCTGCCTGGAAAACTCTCTTTTCCTCTATGAAACTGCAGATTAACCGTAAAATGAAAATGTGAATGGATGTTTGTTTAGCAGGAGACGTTATGGATGACAAACCAAACGTCCACCCTGAATTAATTTTAAAGTTCTATAAGACTGTTTGTTCACTTTTCCTTCTATTTCTGCTCTTCAGATGTAGGTGAGATCAAAATAAAGCACAACAAGATATTATCTGGTTGATTTTACTGTACTGTAAAGGGGTGTAAGGGTTACAGTTACCTGAAGCAATCTTTGTGTTTCGCTTAGCATCCATCAGTACCATTTTTTCAAGGAAAATTCATTTAAAAAAAAAAAAAAGAAGAATGTGACTGCTTGGACTACTCTCACTTAACCAATCAGAATCTGGTTCTTAACCTCGACGGATTTATCTTTCAAAGCAGGAAATAAGCCCCTTAGTGATTCCCTTTCTTGTTCCTGAACTGAAATAGATAGAGCTTATAGATTCTGGCATCTGTCAAAAGACTGATCTGGAGATAGAAAGTAAACAGATGAACTGAAGTGCTAAAACCAGTGAACATGGTAAGAATACTGTTGCTGACTACTATTTCAGAGAGTATTTCATATGCCACAAAGTTCTAGGGAAAAATGACAGTGAAATACACGTTACAATTTAAGGTATCTCAGAGTGTTCAATATGTACAGCCGTCAATACAGTACATTAAGATTGTAATTTGAAGTTTAGTTACTCTTTCAGAACAGATTCAGATCCTTTTGACTTTCTTTTGAGGGAAAATCATAACCAAATATTTTTAAAATAATAAAGTTTTTACATCTTAAAAAATCCACCTGACATAGAAAAAATATTGTACTTTCAATAAGCATAAAAACTTCTTACTTTTACTGCAAAGCAAAATAATTCTTTTCATCTCCTATATATCAGATCTGATGAAGTGTGATCATCAAATAGATGGTATTTTAAAAATGAATTGATGATATAAAAGACGATATTATCTAATCTGATTGAAATTTGAAGGTGCCAGTTTAACCTGTGGCAGAAAAAATACAGGGATAAGTTAACATAAAAGACTAGGATAAATGATGAATGTTGTCTCAGAAATAAATTGAATGTAAATATGAAAAATTCAGTATTTACTAATATTAAAATATAAGATAATTCAAAATATACATATGTAACATTTCTTCGATGATTTTGAAAAGATAAAAGATATATTTTAATCATCACAGCTTTCGTATCTTCTTTCTTCAAAAAACAGAAGTAAAGAATTGTTTTCCTAAAAATTATTGCTGAACCAAACCTCTATAGTTCACAAATTGTGCAACCCACTTAGTGTTTCAAGCACTGCTGAAATTTTATCATTTTTTATTAATCATTGTTCACATAGGGAAATATGAAGAGTGAGCACATACTGCATTACAAACAGATAAACTGCTCTGAGAATTATTTTCCCCAACATCACTTCAAATTTTGAGGCTAGCTAAAATCCAACCCCTAAAGTAAAAAGGGATTTGACCTATTGAAACAACACCAAACTTCAGAAATATGTAGCAGTTTCAGTGTCAGAAAATATGATAGGGTTAATTAGTTGAGCTAATATTTCTGAAGAAACTGGAACAAAAATATTGATAAGAAACAGTTCTATAAGTACATTTTCAGAATATAAAAATTTTGGGTGCAGTTTAACAAAGTATTTACTGTCATACTTTTTACCACATACCTTTACTTGTTATTCCCTATAGCTCTGCAGAGGAAACCTTATAAACCATATCCACCTCTCTCAGCAGAAAATAAAATAAGAAAAAACTTGATGTCATCATATTTAGTGACTTTTAAGGCCAAAAAAATAGTAAATCCAGGCAAGACAAAGTATCAGATTAAAAAACTTAGTTTAGCTGAGGTCTCGATACACCAGGTCAAAGGCCATGAGTCAGTACCATTAAACTACTTTCAGGTAATTTTCTTAATGCAAAATAAAGATTTTGGATGTGGAGGAAGCTTAGATATCATTGAAATAAATTATACAAAGATGATATTGGAAGGAGACAAAGTGAAAAAGTATTTCTAGAAGAGTTTGAGTTTCTTTAGTGGAGGGATTCATATGTGAAGGGTGA
The DNA here is from genome assembly GCF_001431845.1 of Calidris pugnax. Classification (NCBI taxonomy): domain Eukaryota; kingdom Metazoa; phylum Chordata; class Aves; order Charadriiformes; family Scolopacidae; genus Calidris; species Calidris pugnax. The sequence continues at coordinate 9,490,179 of NW_015090830.1, read as the reverse complement.
GTCTGTAGATCATATAGTGTCAATATCTATACATCCTTTAAAAGCACCTTCAGATGGTATAATTATTTGTCATTTACCACAGCATTGAACACAGAACTGATGCAGCCTTTAGCTATAAGTAAACAAAGAGCTCCTGCAAAACATTTATGTTTATGTATTTTTATACGTGTACACACCACCATTTGAAATGGAAATACAATATCAAACATATTTGCTCTGCAGGTGTATCTTAAGAACTAATGTTAAACTAGTATTCCAAGAACTATTGGTATAGTATAACTCTGTGAACCAACCTTTTTCAACCAATGATGTCCTCTGTTCCCAGGTATATGCGCCGTGCACTTTCTTTGCTGTATAACCACACACAGACTATGCATGTATCCAGGTACTGTTTCCAAAATTTACATTAAAATTATGTTATTACTCTGGTTCTGTAACATGCATGAAAGTGAATGTCAAAGCGAACAAATAATAAATGCTAGCTATTTGACATTTTTTCTTGTTTCGTACATCTCACTGAACACAAAGACTACACTTAAAGGAAGGCAAACTCATTAATGCCACTTACAAGTAGGACTTAGCATGTTGCCCTTAATCAGGCTAGATTCTTTAAAAGATTGGCATGCAGCAATACATCACTCTCAAAAAAGTGAATGTCTAATTAAAAAAAATAAAAAGGAAAAAGATGAAAGTGCTACATTATTTGTACATCAAAGTCCTTATCATCCTTTGAAAAGAGCACATACTTCTCATAAACTTTTTTTCCTGCAGGTCTATGTTTCCTACTTTTATTAAGCATATACCTCTGAGTCAGAATCTATTTTAATGAAAGTGTGCTTTGCAACCAGTACTTTTCTCAAATTAATAATCAAAACAAATAAATGCTAAAAAAAAAAAAAAAAAGTGATGGAGTGGTG